>NW_010207253.1:67005-82838 GCF_000695765.1 Mesitornis unicolor
TCAAACATCTTGGTGCCAGCAAAACTTTTGAGAGTTGAACTCCATGTTGAACTCCCTGTTTAACTGCGCAAGGGCATGGGAGCCCTCAGGGCCCTTACCTGATATCAAGTCTTCATATCAAAGTGAGATGTGAACTGAAACTTCTCCGAGTTTCAACTAAGTGTGTGCTCCCTTCATGGAGATTATATCTAAACCACTTTTTCTTTCTTTATATGCCATGACATATATAAGTCAATATCAAAAGTCTTATTGAAGTTAAAGTATATCTTGTCTTTTGCTTTCAACTTACTCATTCTGCTGGTTATCCATGTTACAGCTAAGGGTTGATACTCATCCCCTTTGAATTTGACACTTAAGATGTAACTTAGGTAAACTGATTAAGGTGTTTATTTATCAGCAAACACACTTTGAGGTAATAAGAAAAGCAGCCAGTAATCTTAATCAGTAGCTTAAAGAAACCAGCATAATCCATAAAGCAATTAACAAAATAAGAAGCTGCTATTATTAATTGACTCTTATGTAGCTATGCAGACCTTTATGTGCAACTATGAAACTGTTAATTATAGCTCTTAAATCTAATTTGAGATCTAGATCCACTATTACATTACAATTCTGTAAATACTGAACACAATGTTATTTCCACCCCATGCTAGATGTTGACCTGATGCAAAGTACACTGGGTTGTTCAATGGAGAACCCTCAGGTGTCCTGGTGGACTAAGGTCCACAGGTTGTCATCAGTGATGTCTATAGGTGTCTACTGTCTTGCTGCCAGAAGATTAAGTTGTTACTGTTCTTTGATTTTATTCCTTATTTTCCATTTCTTCCGAGTTTGATCTCACCTTTTCACTGCCCTTACTCATCATTTTCTCTGCTCAAACACCTCTCAGATAAGCAGTCCTCCTCTAATCACATTTTCCCCTTTTACCTCTGGTTATCCAAAACCTGACATTTCTGATAACATTACCTAGGCAATTTTGCCTTTATATGGTATGACTGATACAGTAGATGTGAGTGCCATTGGAACCCAAAACACTCTCGTTATTTTCCAGTTCATATTGATTGTATTTACTTTACCATATCCAATCACTTGACTTAATTATTCTGCTTTAGCCTTGATTCTTCTGCCAGCTCCAGTTGAACACAAGCAGGTCCTTATGTGTCAGTAGTTTGCATACCAAAGCAGCACAGTAACTTGTTTCATGTTTCTGCTTTGTGTACGTAAAGGGAAACTTAAAAGTTCCCTTATAAGGACTTAGCTACTGCGAGGCCTCCTCATCTTGCAAGCTCACTTGATGGAAATTTGAAATCACAGAATCACAGAATCACAGAACGTTAGGGATTGGAAGGGACCTCAAAAGCTAATCCAGTCCAATCCCCCTGCCGGAGCAGGAACACCCAGATGAGGTTACACAGGAAGGCGTCCAGGCGGGTTTTGAATGTCTGCAGAGAAGGAGACTCCACAACCTCTCTGGGCCACCTGGTCCAGGGCTCTGTCACCCTCACTGAGAAGAAGTTTCTTCTCAAATTTAAGTGGAACCTCCTGTGTTCCACTGTGTGTCCGTTACCCCTTGTCCTATCATTGTTTGTCACCGAGAAGAGCCTGGCTCCATCCTCGTGACACTCGCCCTTTACAAATTTATAAACATGAATGAGGTCTCCCCTCAGTCTCCTCTTCTGCAAACTAAAGAGACCCAGCTCCCTCAGCCGTTCCTCATAACGGAGATGCTCCACTCCCTTAATCATCTTTGTAGCCCTACGCTGGACTCTCTCCAGCAGTTCCCTGTCCTTCTTGAACTGAGGGGCCCAGAACTGGACACAATATTCCAGATGTGGTCTCACCAGGGCAGAGTAGAGGGGGAGGAGAACCTCTCTCAACCTACTAACCACCCCCCTCCTGATACACCCCAGGAGGCCATTGGCCTTCTTGGCTACAAGGGCACAGTGCTGGCTCATGGTCTTAACAAAGTCTTTATGGATTTGTGCATTACTTTTAAATAATTTGATTCAGAATTTTTTTCTGAGTCAAACCAATCTAACATTTATAAAGTTACAATGATTCAAAAGCTCCTTTTGTTCCCTTTTTAGACAAAAGTTCCATATTCATCTTACCCGAGCTCTAAATCGCTGCTTCTGTGAGGTGGTTGCCTTTGTGAAGTTGGTTGTTCATGGTTAAAAGCTCTGCTCAATTAATTCTTTAAGTATCACTGGTGAATTTCATCACACTTGAATACACCTCAGCCATCTCATTACTATCTTTAATCTTGCAGACCAGTTTGTCCTATCTTCTATTGTAGTGAAGACAATTCACTTGGAAATTTATTACATTTCCCTTGTGTATGACTAGGTGTTTAAATTTCACTACCTGGGGCACCCCCATATCTGCACAGCTTTAATAGAGAAATAGAAAAAAGATTTTACTTCACGACATTGTCATATAACAGATCTGCAGATTACAGTCTCATGGACTTCAGTCTTGCTTGCCCTTTGCTCTATGGAAAGCAAAAATTTTGGGACAGTGAAGTACCACTCCCACAGAGCTAGAGAGTATTCAACAGGAAACTTTCTGTTTGCCAAAATAATTTTTCTTTAATATTCCCTGTTGTACAACCAAGGCATTGTTGTACAACAAGCTCTGTTCAGCTTTTCAAATAAACAAGTTAATATATATTTAACTTAAAGGAACGTCATCATCTGAAAGCCAGAGTTTAAGAGCAACTCCTTTCCTTGATTTTCCTTCAAAAATCTTCTTTTTCTTTCTTTGTCCCTTAGTCCTGTGAGAAAGGCCTGAGCAAGCACAGGGATAAACCATGCATAGGGACAACAACATTGGTCAAATGTGTGGACCAGGGTGAGGGTCAGGTAGTTTGGAGGGCAGTTCAGCGGATGCCTCCATCTTCCCAGTTCTTTGGTTGGTCACTTCTGTTATGATGTCTATCTTGGCTCCATTTGCTCTGACATCTTTAGTCAGGCACAAACTGTTCAATCAAGTGATACAAAATATAAAGCAACTATTTCTTGCTTTATTTGATTTTTATTATATGCAAAGGTGTCTATGAGCTCTGAGGCTGATAGGCTCATGACTGCAGAATCCTTGCTGGCAGGGCAGTCACCAAGGGGACTCATTGGCCTCCCTGGCTCCTTGGAGTGGTGCTGAGATATCAATTTCCATCAGCTCTGCAGACAGCAATGACTCTAATGACTCACCCCAAAGCCTGGTGATTCCCAGCTAGCTCCTGTCCCACCTCTCTGCCTTTTATTTTTTTCTTTTAGGACTTTACACATTTCCACGTTGATGTTTTCCTTCTTGAATTGTTGAGCTACTAACAACACTTTTGTCTTGCGCTTGTTTGAATCAAAGGGCAAATGAAAACCGTATTCACATAATCTGTGCCTCACATACCCAGTGAGCCATCACAGACTCCCTCTGCAGAAAGAGGCTTCTCTGCAGGGCACCATGTGGCAGCAAATCAGAGATCCTTCCCTGGCCCATCCCATGAAGGACCCCATCCAAAGCAGAGCCAGCTGTGATAGATGCCTCAGTTCGATGTGGTGTATCCCTGAGAATGACTTAGGAGACCATCTCCACTGAGCAGGGATTTTGCAATGACCATCAATTGTAGCATAAGTGGGACATTACCTTTGGGCAGCTAGCACAGAGAAACAATTTGCTTCCTCTTTAGCCCTCAAAATACGCAGGGTAAACCCCAGTCCCAGGCTTTTAGTATGGAGAAAGCAGAGGCCACCAAAGGCACTGTTGAGTATTCCCACTAAAAAGCAGTTCCAGGCAGTAATTTTCCCGTAAGCGTGGTGTGCTGTTGCTCTCTAATGGAAAGCAGCCACCCATCTCCTTCCTGGATGGGGTGAAGTGGCCACAGACATGCTCTGCACACACAGCAATCTGCTGAGCACTCATTAGGACAGCCAAACTGGGGCTATGACTGCATGGGAGTCATAACAGAGGCTTTTCCATCTCTTTGCAAGCCCAATAGTGCAAGTTTTAAAACAAGTTCAGTAGATTTGCTGCAACTGATTGCAGTTTCAAATCTACACACATTGACATGCAAACAGAAAGGCTTTATACTGACACAGATTTATTGTATGAATAGAGACCTGCTCACAGCAGGGACAGCTGTGCCACTATGGGACGGTTTCATGTCAGTGCAGCTGAGATAAGAGTCCTGGCTTGTACTGCTTGATTTTTTCATAGGGTGATGACAATACCTCTAGGAGCCCCTGGAGATTTTTCATTTTAATTTGAAGTACCCCACTTAGTATTTTTTCCTTATAGAAGATGCTTTTCATTTTTTTTTTAAGGCTTATAAACAAATGGTGAACAATGAAAAGTAACTTACACTTCACTTTGCTTAAAAAAAAGCAGAGTTGGAAGAAACATTGAAAGTCTAAATTCAGAATCCACAGACCTAAAACACACCAGACAGCTGTTTGCCCAAATTGGCATTGCCTATGTTGAATTCAGTCTCTGCTGAATTTGCTCTGGGAGCCAGTTGCACCCATTACACCCTCCCAAGAGACTGTTTTCTCAGACTAAATAATAAAAAAACATAAAATCAAACTTTAAACATGATAATATATATTAGATAAAACCCAATGCATTTCTAGTCATTCATGCATTACAAGTATGATGAAATGTATGATATTTTCTTTCTCACTTATTATGCATGAAACCTTAAATAAGTATGAGGAACGAAATAACATTTTATTTCCTCTGTGGAAGTTGATTTGATATCATTAACAGTACATGACATTGTAGATAGTGCACAGTCAATCTACAGAAACAGTGATTAGTTTGTAGCTGGGTTGTATTTATCGTGAAAAACCTTGACTCATTTCTTTCTTCTGAATTCTCTTATCTCTGATTTCTTGTTGTATTGTTCTCTATAAAAAATATAAAAACTGCATTGAACATGTACTGTCTGCAATCACTTGTACTTACTGGTTTGCTATTTATAATATCAAATCAATTTATTATATGATATAACACATAGACCAATTCTGAGAGTTAGGATGAAGTCCTTCCTGTCCTGCTCTCTGAAGATGAAGGGTCTGTAATTTCCCCAAATCAGCTGCCTCCTTCAGCATCCCAACCACAGTGAAAGCTCTGCTGAAATCTCAAACTGATCTTGAGCCTTTTCAGTCTGCGAGGAAGTCTTCAGAGGTTAAAGACAAACAAGGATTTTGCTCTACAAGGCTGAGCTGACATTAATTTTCCATGTAGATCTTTCAGCTGGACTTGTGGTTCAAGTTTAAATAGATAAATGAATAAGAAAATAGATAAATGAATATGAAAAGGACAGCAGCGGATCACTCCAAAAGTCAACGTAAGCCTCCTTCTGCAGGTAAGATCAAAAGTAAACTCTTAGGAAGACTTGAAGGGCAGGATAAAGATATGATGCATTCAAGACTATCTCCCAGATTCTGCTGGTTTTCTTGAATTAGAGACAAAGTATTTATTTTAAATGTCTTTGACAAATTTTTATTTTATGAGTTGACCAAATAACCAAAAGTATATTTTAAACATAAAATGTAAACAGTTACACTTGGTAACTGTTAAGCAGATAGACTTTTTAAGTTTCAGGAGATGAAATATCAGTCCCTACTACACCAAGATGAGCTGTGTCCCAATGCATTTTTTACAGAAGAAAATAAGGTGAAAACTAAACCAACATTTTTTAAGAATAAAAAAATAAAATCTGCAGGTTGCCTAAGCAGGGGCAATGGTTAGGTGAAAAAAATCCGGTATTGTAACTAAAAACTAATATAAAATTGTCATTTCTTTTGGTTTACCAGCAACAAATTGCATGTATTTACAATTGAGGAAAATGTTAGACACTTCAGCTTCAGATGTTCGGTTTTCCACCAGAGGGCACTCCTATATTTTTAATAAAGGCAAGTTTCTGAACAATGTTGGACAGGTTTGCATAGCTTGGCGTGTACGGTACAAACCTAGCTGCAACATGGCAAGCAGGAAAATGCAGGATAAGATTTGTCTCGTCACACATCTGTGAATGCTATGCATCATCTGGCACCCTCCACTGCTAGCTGGTCACGCACAGTAAGTCCTCAGCATGCCAGATGTGTCAAGCTTATGCACATAATATAAACAGTCAATTGGTTCATACATGGAGTGTTTGATGTGGCCAGGGTATGGCCCAGTTTAACCTGAGATTAAAGGAATCTGTGTCTTCCTCTTGAGAAGGAAGGAGGCCATCTGTGTCACCAGGGTTGGTACCAAATTTCAGCATTTTCTATGGAATAATCCATCCCCTGCACTGTCCAGGGATTTAATCTTAGTTCATGGAAATATGCATTGTTATAAAAATTAAATCACTTTGACAGTGGATGCAGCTTGGCTTGATTTTGTAGCTTTGATGAGGATTTTATCTCAATTTATAATACAACCCAAATATCTGCAGTCAAATCTGTAGACACTGAAGGGCCTATTAGTTTAGCTGGACTCTACACCTATCAGGAGTCATATATTATAGGCTTTTTGGCCCTCTTTAGTTTTTTCCTAATTTTTCAGAAATTTTACTGTAGTTTAGGTAATATGCTTGGATGAAGAAAATCTAAGTAAGCAGTTTGTTTTTTGATGACAGAAGAGAAAGTGTAGTTTTTAGGGTATCTACACGAGGAAGCTAAATTATTTTGAAGATGAATGCTAGTGAAAATTAGAGGTTTTCTGTATTTAGGCATATAAGACTAAAACACAATTCTTACAAGGTTCTGTCAAGGCTGAATTAACTCCTAAAGATTTATTAAAGACAGTCTCATTCTTTAGTTACAGAAAGAGTTGGTAAAGGCAGTTTAAGGAGGAAATAAACTCCTCTAGTAATTTGACCAAAATGTATATGAACGGAGTCAGCAGAAGTTGAATTATGACACACCAAATGGTTTACATGTTCTGGCACCACGTCAAATTCTCACAGCAACTCTTAAAGGTAAATGCTCTTCCCTTCCTTCAAACTCAGCAACAAGGAACAGCCTGAAATCAGACTGTCACACTCAGCTCTACACCAAGGAAGCATTTGTATTAACCTGAACCCAGCTGAGACAACAAGGGAGATCCAGGCTGGGCTAACACAGGTGTAAGCATGAATTTATTTTTTTTCAATGCTTTCCCCTCAGTTGTTTTCCCTATGGACACATTTGGCATGCTTTTTCTGTCATAGCTTTTCCCAGCTCATTATAGCTCCAGAAAAGGTGCTTACAAAATCACTTGTCTTCACTGGACCTATAGATGTCATATGGCTGTGACCTGCTGGTCTTGTCGGAAGTAAAGAAAAACAAAGAGAAAAGCTGAGCAGCTTTTAGTTACAAATGCACTTTTTGTCATAAGACAACTTCCTTGACTGCGTCATTCTGTGATGACACCTCTCTACCACGCTACGTCCTGTGCTCCAGCTAACAAGTCAGTCACGGTCTGTTCTGGGCCAAACTCATAACCCATAATGTAATCAAAGGGAGTTCAAAAATATGAGGTCTTCTACAAACCTGAGAAGTTGCTTTGGGAGGAGACACATTCAGGATTCAAATAGGAGGAATCTCTAGCTAGTTCATCTAGTGTGTCCTGGTTTGAGCTAAATAGAACTAATTTTCTATTTAGTGATTTTACTTTTCAGCTCAGTCTCTTTTAAGTGACTGAACTTGCTGAAAACTGGCAGCATATTTTCCCAAACAGCGCTGCTAGAAGATATGCTCAAGGTCAGTTGTCTCATCCTGGGTGCTGTGTCTGTGCCTACAGGGGGAGAAGCAGACCCAAAACTGACCAACGAGGTATTCCATCCCACGTAAGTCATACTCGGTATAAAACTGAGTGATCACGAGGGTCTCGTCCCTTTTCCCTTTTTTTTTTTTTTTGTGCTTTTGCCTTTTCCACCGTTCCTTCCATCTCGACCCTTCCGTCCGTCTCGATCCTGCAGAGGCCGAGGCCTGAGCAGAATCCTGCTCGTTCGTCTGCTGCTGATCCTGATTTGTGTGTCCTGCATCCTGCTCCCACCTGCTGCTGAGTTTGGTCTGGGACTTCTCCAGTGCCCGGCTCTGCAGAGCCTCTGGTGACATATTCGTCATTGGGGGGAAGGGTGGGGGGAGGATTTTATATTGGTTTTGTATATATTATTTGTACATATTTGTATATATTTCATTATTTTCATATTTACAATATTATTTTGTAGTATTAGTATTATTGTTTCATTAAATCTGTTAGTTTTATTTTCCAACCCGTATAGTCTCTCTCCCTTATTCTCTTTTTCTCTTCCCTTCTGGGGAGGGAAGAGGGGTTAACAGAGAGCGTCTGTCCAGGATTTAGTGGCCGGCCCAGCCCTAAACCATGACATAGTGTCAAGGACTAAGAATATGAAAGTACAGAAAATCACACCAGTGCTTAGGCCGGTGCTCTGGCTCTCTGAAGCCTATCAATATAGATAAAGACATGGAAAAAAGAATAGACAGAAAGAATTTGGAGGAAAATCTAGAAAAATATCTAAAGCTAAGAACAGATTCAGGTCATGCCATGTAGACAACATTACTCTTCCTACTGTAGAATACTACCAGTGACTGACCAACGGTGTGTATGTCTCCTCTAGAATACACAGGGCACGTGTTAGACTGCAATGGACACGTGTGAGAAAGACCTATCTGGCTAGTTCGTGTTTATTGGAAACAGCAGCGCAAAGTCACTAGCTGATTCATCTTCTCTTTAGTGCGCTAACTTTGGAGGCTGCTTGATGGTGTCTCTATATGGTCTGTAGAAATGAGTAACTACCTCCATAGCTCTGATATGTACGCAAACCACCCATTTCTGCCCTAGATCTGAGGGTTATTTTAAGAGTGCAATGCAGTTCCTAATGTGTTTCCTAGTTGCACAGTCACACAACACCTGTCCGTGAGGATGAACAATACTACATAAACCATATGTATTACATGCAGGTGGGATGATGCATCACTGCTATTTTTTCTTCGAAGCATGCCTGCTGCTTCCCCAGAATTGAGCTCATACACTCATTCACCTGCACGATGCACTTATGTGACACAACTGCTGGAAACAGTGACATGAAAAAGATTTGCATCTTATAGGGTCACAGAACGGTTTGGGTTGAATTGGACCTTTAAAGATCATCTAGTTCCAACCCGCAGACCATGGGCAGGAAGTTTTTATGGCTGCTGTAGCTTAGCCCTGGTAGGGAGCTAAGCCCCACACAGCCACTCACTCACTCTCCTCCTCAGTGGGAAGGAGGAGAGAACCAGACGGGTGAAATTGCAAAAAATCATGGATTGAGAGAAAGACAGCTTAATAGGTTAAGCAAAAGCTGAACACACAAGCAAAGCAAAAAAAGGAATTCATTCACTACTTCCCATCAGCAGGCAGATGTTCAGTCATCTCCATAAAAGCAGGACTCCACACACTGCTCAGCAATAGCAAAAACACCAATGTGTTATCAACACTGTTTTGGTCACAAATCCAAAATGTAGCCCCATACAAGCTACCATGAAGAAAATGAATTCTATCCCAACCAAAATGAATATGATGGCAAACAGCTTCACTCACTGCAAAGGTGAAGACCAATAACAATTGCTTTTAGCAGTCTAAAACTATCCCCTTATTTTTCTGTAGATCCCATAGAGTACCCAGCAGCCCTATATATAGATCTTTGCCAACCCAGACTTGCCTCTATTTGAGAAAAAAATTTGAGTTTCCGCATAATTACCAATTTCTCTCCCTTCTCCCCATTAAATACTGTCAGTATCACTAACTGGATCCCATCCCTTGTTTTGATATTCCTGACATTTTAAGGGGTAAGTTCATTTGCTTTGGTTGACCCAGGAGCTATGTGGTACCTCTTGGCTGACAGGTGTCTTCAGTGCCTAACCTGTGCCATTTTGTTTCTTAATGGGTGGACTGGCTGCCAGTGTTATGCCTCATTAGGTGATGGCTTAACCTGAATGGCCTTGTTATTTGTTGTTTCTTAAATAGCGTGAAAACATAACCTATGTATTGTGTATCACCTCTTGGCAGAATAAGCCTCCTGCTACCACCTATATAATGGCAAAACAGGTCCGATGCTGTAGTTCATAAAGTGAACAAAGACAGCTTGGGCTCAAGGGAGATGCTTTATGCAGAAGATGAGATCAGGCTCAGACACTGAGCTGCTTGGGGCGATGTATTATTAAATGCTATCTACTGATATGCTACTTTTGTAGAAGCTGATTAATGACATCCTACTTTATTATTCCTTATCTTTTATCTTCACCTTGTTTCACAGATGTACACTGCAGTACACGGCACTAACCAAAGACCCGTGGCACTCATTAGATGGAGGCTGCTCCTCACAAGTGCCATCAGGCATGCAATTCCTATTTGCAGTTTTGCTAATGATGCTGGTTAGCATGTTGCTGTGTTGCTGTTCAAGCAACCTAGACAACATGGTCTTGTCAGTCTCGAACTAACTTATCTTTTACTTATCATTTTCTTTGACACAATCCTCTGATAAGCTGAGAGATAAATACATGACAGACTCTGCAATGTATTCCCCCGGCACTAAAATCTTAGCAGTAACACTGTAGAGCGGTTTCATCTAACGAGTGCTTCTTTTGACCTGCTTTCTATTTTGTTAGAGTGTTGCAGCTGCAGATCTTAAGGCACATTTAAACTAGAAACAATTTCTTGTTTAGCTGCTCTCCATGCCTTGGGAAGTTTTCTCTTTGTCTGAATGTGGGTCTTTAATGCTAGCAGCTCAGGACAGGTACAGAATGCAGGTAAGTGAAATACATTCAACTGCTTAACGTCCTGGTTAGTATTAGCTTTGATGTTGTGATTAGAGGAGAAAAGTGATGCTCTCCAAGAGAAAACTAACTAGAGGAATAGTTTTCTGCTGGGTTAGTGTGCTGATTTGGCTTGGCAAGGATTGATTAATATCAGGACACTCTCATTAAAGGCAGCTAAAACTATCTTGGTTACTTCTTATGGCAAAAAGAGATACGTCTGGTGTAGAGGGAGAAGGGGTGGATTAGGGAAATGGAGCTCCTTGTTAATACTGGCCAGTCTGATGGCAATGGTGTGAGTGTCTCATGACTGCATGGTCTCTCCTTCACCTGAGGCTCTGCCTGATCCTGGGAGCAACCCAGAGCTCTTGCACAAGCTACAAAAGCCATGCAGGTCAGGGCATCTGCACTTTGTGAAGCCATGAAAGCTGCTGAACTAGCAGGATTAAATCAGTTCAAAAAAACCCACTTGGAACTACATGGGCTTCAGTCATTAAAATAGCAGCAGCATGGATACACTGTGAGGATAACTTCTGCCCAGAGAGCATGTTAGGGAAAGGGGAGACTGTGAGGCAAAAGGAAAGCAGAGAAACCAGCAGTAACTGAGCCACAGTGTGACTACAGGCGAGAGCATGAGATTCCTCATGGTGCTCAGTGCTTCGTCTCCCATTCCTAAAGCTAGCTAAGTGACTATTTCAGCTAAAGATCATGGTGCTAGGACACAAAAGATGTTTTCATTGGCATGCCATCATGTGGAATACGGCTTTTAAAAATTTTATTTCAGTAGTGCACAGGAAGCCTGATAATGAAGCTGAACTAAATTGTGGTAATATACTGACCTCCTCTATGAATCAGGACAATTTTTATACTTGTCTGTACATTTTCAAGGGTTTGCTGAAATATAAAGAATGGAAAATTAGAAAGAAAGCATGCAAAAGATGAACTGGCTTTCAAGCCATACTTAATATTACAGATTTCCAGTCACTGCAAGTCCATTCTGCTGCATGTTCTCATCTTAGCTGATTTCAAATGGGAGGAAGACTGATTTAATGAAGTGGGAGAGAGTAAGATGCAACTTTCTTAGAGTGTTATCCCTTTCCTGTAATTTTCCAAGTCAGAAGGGTAGGACCTTCGGTCACACTGTACACATCACCAGCCGAAGCTGGGCAAGTGGTTCAAATCTCTGCCAGTCAGTCCTACAAGAAACATTTCCCAAAGTCAGTTACCTGGGAAAGGACAAACAAAAGAGTTTATATTTCATACTTCTTTTTGATAAAATCATCTCTGAAGCTTTTCCCTTTCTATTAAAATTCATGCTGCAAAATGAAAGCATTCAAAGTGTACAATCTGCCTGCTTTCAGCAGTGGAGAGTGAAGGATTACACTTTTGTAGCTCATGCACAGCTTTGTGCTCTTTAATATATGACTAAGAAGCATTTAGTGTCTTTTCCTGATCTCCAGACCACACAGTCCCTTGATCTCTCCTTTCTGTGCCTGCACATCTCAGTCCCAGACTATTGCTCTTCCTCCTCTGCCTCTGCAACTCTAGCGCTTGCTGGGTTCTGTGCCAAGCCAGCTCCACTGTAAAACTGGCGAAGGAGTGACCCAGCCAGACTGGATAGTTTTCTGTCAGGTTAGGAAATGAAATCAACTCAGTTAGAAGGAAACATAGTGGTGGCACTGGGGATGATCCACCTCTTTCGACTGTAGCAACCTGTGTAAACCATCCCAAATAACTTCCATGGTAGTGTCAGATGAGACAACCAAACCATTCTCATACCTTTTTGCTGCTCTCTCATCCCTCAGTTCCACCTCTACACACTCTGTCTCTGCACTTTAACAGATTATGTCTGAAATCCCATCCATGAGCTCTGCATGAAGTAATAGCATATTTTAACATTCCCACCTCCACAAAGCTCATTTCTGCCTTTTTACGGCCCCTTGGTTGTAACAAAAGGACTTGATGTTAGACCTTGTGGTGAATTGTGCTGAGAAGCTGGCCCAGATTAAAAATAACTGAGTTTTGATAGGTTATTTTTAATCATAGACCAACTCCCCTCAAACCAGCTCCCCTTAAAACCATAACAACAGAACTTAACAGTCACAGAAATTGTTTGATCAAGCAATACTACTAAATGAAAACTTATCAAACTATAGCCAAAGCATATTATAGCCAGTGTAATAAATATACTTAAAACAAAGGACAGTCCCTACCACTTAAAGCTGAAAATGCAAGAAGTTTATTCTTAGTACATTACAGCGAGTGCTGGTTTGTGTACAGGCTGAGGCCCAGATTAGAGGTTCCCTACAGACAGATCTGCGAGAAACATAGCTGCTTATATTTAAATGTGTGGTCCTAACTGCCTCTAATAGCCTTTGCCAAGGCAGGGGAAATCTGTACCCCTTCTGCATGCCAGAGCACGGAGGGAGTGGGAGGATTAAAACCTTGCTGCCTATTAAACTGAAATAGGCCACCCCTTGGTCAGTCTTTGTTTGCAATTTGCATCTAATTTGGAGATGCCTCTTGTGTAAGGTGCTGTGTGGGCAGCCTGGGTTCCAAAAGAGTATTGTGAGTGTCACAGCTGTATTTCAGGGTGTAAAACATCAGGTTCGGGAGCATTTCGTAGGCCAGCTGAGGGCACAGATGATATCTGGCCCTGATAAGATCGGCACATGTGTATAAAAGTGCTGTTTTCTTTTGCAGCTACAAAATCATAAAATTATGATCTACAGATATGTAAAATTATCTATAGATTTCTGTTTTCCTTAAAATTTGTCTTGTCTTTCCTACCTGTCAAGCAAGCTGATGCAGCAGTGAAGATGGGCACACACATAAAGTCAGGAAATCCATCTGAATATGGCATGAAAATATTTAGAACATTGTTCATTACTTTGTTGTACAACATATTCTATAAAGCATTTCTGTGGCTAACCATTACAGAGAATTAATGAGGATTATCTCCATACAAGTAGAAAATGCGCCTTTTTGCTCAAATGATTAATATCTGAATTACAAAAGTTCCAATTTTTTAAGGCCATTTTAAAGTCCATTGTATTTTTTGTGATGTCTTTACTCATGTAGAACAGAATAAAAACCTGGCCAATGCAGAACATAACTGTGAACAGTCTGGTACTAGATATAGCAAAGTATGTGGCAGATGATGACTCAACCTCAGCGGAAATGTTTGATAAAACCAATCTTACATATGATAGTTTATAAGATAGACAAAGAGTATGGAAGGATGAACTAGCACTGGCAGGAATTAACTGGGTGGGAACCCCCACCCCATCATTTCTTGATCTTGTGTAAACTTACATTTCCAATTAATTCCTCTGGGTTTACACTATTATGTGAGAGATTAAGCCAAAGATACATGCTGCTGCAAAAGCATAGCAAAAAATGTAGTAGAAATCAAGACACTTGTCTAATGTAGCAATCAAAATCAGAAGTGTGAAAAGTGCAAATATAACTTCATTATGGTACTATACTCTCAATCTTTGTATGCTCACTGTAGCCTTTCTCTTTTTATTTGTCATCCAATTAGGTTTAGCTGAGGAATAGAAAGTTTTATCTACCATGCCATTTCAGCTACTTGTGACATGCATTTCAAAAAGTCAAGCTGTCCTTCTGTTCAAAGATTATGACTTTCTTCAAGACTGCATTAGAATACTATGGAGTGAGTTCTCCGTATTTTGGTCAATGCATTCATGTGTGCTTTCATAGCAGGATGGTGGTAGTGATTGCAGAACCTACATTTCTTGGCTTCCTCAAACGTTAATAACTTATGGTTAGTGTGAAAAAGGTTGAGGAAAAAAGCTGATGCATACATTAAAAACAGTGTGGAGGATGTTAAGTTCATTAGCATATTTTAAAACATTAATATTTGTGATCTGTATTATCCAATGATGATGCCTCTTGAAGCAAGTACATTTTTGACTTTATGATACATGCCAGTGAGTGCTTTGCTGAAAGCTCTCAGTCAGATTAAAAAAAATACACCTCCTTTTCCAAGTTTCAAGAAAGTATGGGAAGAAATTCAATGAAAATATTAGATTATCTAAAGTAATTTTTCACCATTTTAGATTAATTTATGAGATCTGTTGTTTTGTCATGCCTGGTCTCAAAGAGATCCTTATATTAAGCCCACGTGGTTGTTGGTTTGCTAGCTCTGTTTGCTCCTTGAATGTTATTTGGAAATAAACAAAAATATACAAGCAAAATAAAGTAAAAAAAAAAAATAGACTTTTTCTGTGAAAATAGTCTTGAAAAGAGACAACAATGGGTCATTTTTCTCCTGATGTTGATTACATGATACACAATTTAGAAGTTATCACAGGTCTCACTAATCTTTGTAACGCTTTTCCATTTACCTAAAATTTATTTCTCTTATAAAGCTTTTGGATGTACAGATGTGTTGCTAAACAGTACTGTCCTGCCGCATGCCAATGAATGCAAAGCACCCATTAGTTTAAGGAAAACTAGCTCTGTGATGAGGGTGTTATTTAAAATTAGAAATCCTTCTTGCAGTTATTTTGTTCAGGTGGCCGCACACCTTATTTCATTCAACTCCCTTTCACAGAGACCAAATGTTGCTTTAAAGCACCTAAAGTATATTTTTCTTGAATTGTGGGGAAGAGCTGTTGCATTGTGAAGCCAGGAGAGAATCTGCTTTAGAGGCAACTCACAGTTTCAGGAGGGATTTTTCAAATCCACCACACAGAACCAATTTTCCATCCTCACCCTTGAAACACTGTTGTAACATTTTAAAGTGTCAAATTAATCCAGGCTCTAGACATTCATTTAAAAGTGTACTGCATGCTTTTGCTTTGCAGGTTTCAAGAACATTTCTTCAAATTCTGAGAAATAAGTGAATCAGGTCTTAGAGCATGAGAGAGGTGTAAAATACACCCATCTTACAGCTTTCAGAAGGCTGCACATATTCTTGGAATATCCAGAAGTTTCATAACTAATAATGATACATTTGCAAGATGACATTAAAGTTCCTACTTCAGTGCTAAAAGGATGTCATGACTGTTGGATATCAAATTTAGG
>NW_010207253.1:82871-93397 GCF_000695765.1 Mesitornis unicolor
TTTTCTACCTGCCATTAAAGGACATTATTTTTGTAATGATGACAGACAGGAGACTGCCTTAGTTGAGCTGTGCATGTGATAAAGTTTCGCTGTTCCTGTTGCACTGTGCAGAAGTGAGAGTATTGTTGCAGTTCAGAAAGGAACTAGTTCCAAAGCAGTCTGAAGTCGGGCAGTTGGAGCAGGTTATAATTGTACATCCCTTCCAACTGCATCTATTCTCTACTCTACTCTACTCTGCTCTGCTCTGCTCTGCTCTGCTCTATTCAACTGTGTATTTTTCCACAGTGAACCAGGGGCCCATGATATGGGACATAGTTCAGGCACTCTCCTAGAGCAGCCAGCTGTCTGCAGGAAGCCCCATCGGAAGGAGGTGAGAAGGAGGAATGGGAAATGGCCCTTTTCACAGGCCTTCCAATAGCAGCTCCTTATCCACTTTGGATCCTTGGTAAAGGTAAGAAGGGTTTCAAGGGTTTCACCTTGAAAGGTGGAAGTACCCAGGAGCAGGATTTACTAGAAGGAATACATGCTCTGATGTGGGGACACCAGTGACATGGAGCTTCTGGGACAAGGCACCAAGCTGCACAATACATTATGAAGTATATGTTATAATGGCTTTTAAGCCTTTTATCATTATGACCTTTTCGTACAAGTCAGTCACTAAACCTTTCCTATTCTTACGAAAAAGCAGAAGCTGGACCCCACATAAAGCAGTAGTCATAGCCATCTTCATTTCAATATATGCTTAAATAGAAAATAGATGATGGTGGAGATCTACTTTTCAGGTCTACTTTTACAATGCCAGTCTTCAATAAAGCCAGTGTTTCTGAAGAAGGTGCAGTGAGCACCAAGTTAAATGTTATTTCGGATAGGTGAGGAAAATATTCTGTACTTCACTCATCAAAGGTATCTCCCTTTGTTGAGAAAAAGAATGAAAAATAACTTGAAGCAAACAAGAGCAGCTTAATATCTCTGTAGACCACCACAGGACATCTTGGGTTTCCTGCTCCAAGGGTTTACACCATCATCACTCTATTACCTCTCCAGATCTTGTCTCTCCTAAGTTATTAATTGTATACTAAACTGTAATGGATTAAAATTCTGGCATATTTCTTAGAACAGAATCAGCTCCTAATGTTCATTGGAAGTAATCTGGGAACCTATAACTTGTTTTTACCCTACATGTGCTTGTGGCAAATGGGAATGTGAGTATGACCTTCCGTTACCCAAGAAAACCTTTCAGTGAAGGTTTTACATATCATTGGCAAAAACTGTTTTCAACCATGATTTTGACTTCTGAGTGGAGAAGGTCACGGACATCACACTTAGCTCTGGATGTGGGCACTGTTTGTCTGTGCAGACACCTACCTGCATTGTCAGAAGCCTCCATCTCTGCCCCTGCACAGGAGCATCATGAAAGTGTGTGTTCAACAGTGTGTATGTGCTGTGTCTTATTACCTTCCTCTGAACCACATCTCCTTAGTTTGCACATGTATTTTACAGCTTTGTCAAACATGCTGCCAAAGCCAAAACAACATCCACTCATCCGAGCTACTCATTGAAGAAGGAAGTTTGGTTTGGCAAGATCAGCTTGTGACAAATCCATGCTGGTATTTTATACTCTACTGATTACAAAATGACTGGAAAACAATTTGCTCCATTATCTTCCTGCATATCTAAATTAGGCTTATTGACCTTTGTTTCCCTGGGTCCTCATGGCTGAGATGTATGAAGGTTGATTTTTACCTATTACACTACTTTCCTCTTGTGAGTGACTGAGAAATCAGTTCTTGTGCTATGAGTTATGATAGAAGGGAATAGATTTCCTGACGTGTTACTCATAGCAAATGGACTTTTTTAGGAGTGAAAGGTGATGGTTCTACCCATTCATAACAGCACTGGCTTAGCTATTGTGTTGCTATCATTCTTACTTGGATCTGTGCTGACTATTTAAGAATACAGCAAGTGATGTCCTAGTGCTCACATCTGTATCCTGGCATTGCTTAATTTACTAGTGGAGATGTACCCAAATGAAAGCACAGTTTACCAGTAAGGGAAAAAATGGTGGCGATGAATGAGAAAAAAAACCACAACCCATACAATGAACACTTTGAATTGTGAAACCAGGCTTTTAGCTTTGTGTTCATCTTTCATCCTAGAAGAAACGAAGTGAATGAGTCAGAAATGTGTGTTGAAATTGCCACTGAAAGGAATGAGTCAGAAGTGTGTGCTGAAATTACTCTGTGCCAAAGACTCTGGGACTTGGTCTGTAAATTACAACAGCAGCTTCCGTACTAAAAGAGGACTGGAACATGAAATCATCATAAGGTAAGACTAAATAATGTTTAGTCCCACTGCTGACTGCACAGTAGAACACTTGTGTCCAAAGGTCACAGAAGTGAGTATTGCATTTTATTTATGCTAATGGTCATTCTCTCTGAAATAGAGTCCTCAAGTAAGCTGTTTGCCTGACTTTTGTTTTTGTCTGCGAAATCTTCAGTTTCTCCCATGAACTCTTTCTGCTTATGCTGCTAAAGAATCAGGCTCCCTTCACAACCTAATGCTGATAAAGTCACAAAGTTTGTGGAATTTAAGTGAACTGTGTTTCAGTTTTTTAAAATTTATTTCAGTATTTATTTTTTATTTCAGTAAAAGTAGATTAATGATGGATACAGCAAAAGCAGATACTAATAATATAATTTTGGAAGACACTCTTACTTGTTATTAAAAGCAAAGTTTCTAAAGGCAGGGACTTTTCCCCTTGGCTGTTTATCTTTGTAGGCTAAGCCCTTTTCTCAGACAGTTCTTTTCCATTAGAAGGTAGGTTTGGTTACCTGTATTTATGCTAAGTGCAATCTCATACTATAAGCAGAATCATTAATTGATATAAAATACACCTTTTTTTTAAATGTTTAAATACAACTGAGCATTTTACAGTAGAATGTATGTTAGCAAAAGATAGATTCTAAACCAGAATAGTTCTAGTGGAATCTGCACTACTCTCCTAATTCCCTTTGAGAACTTCATATGTCAGGTAAAACTGTTAATCTTCTGTTCCTGTTAAGAGTACAACAGTTCAAAATGTGGGTCAAGTTATGACCAGTTGCATGACTGAGGACTATCCATCTATACTAAATGTGTACGAAACATATGGGACCATAGAACTTTAAACAATGCTCATTAGGCAACATTTTTAAAATAGAAAAATGTGAGAAGCTAACCATGAACTATATCCGGTACCCAAATGCCAAATTTCAATTAAATTCTCCACTACATTCTAGACTGTTATACAAATAGAATATATACATCTGCCTGCACCTTTTCCTTGTGTAAGCCACTGGACTGAAGTTCTTCTGCAGACGTGGGAGAGGCAGGATGGAATCTGTTTTTGTGAAAGAAGTCACTAAGGAGATGGATGTCCAGGAAGGGAAAAGTTGAGCCTGTAACTTTGTTTCAGTTTTGCATTGGCAGGAAGCAGAGCACTGAACTTGAAAAAGCTATGGGTACATTCAGGAGAATGTGCCAAGGCAGTTGGAATAAATATCTTCAAACTTTCAAAGCTTGGCTGAAAATGAATTGAAACACAAAATTAATCATAAATAGGAAATTAGAATCTGCAATATTTGCTTTTGGAATAATTTTCATCAATAGTTGTTTGTATTTTTTTTTCCTTTTCGTTGCCATTTACTCCACAGCAGCATTTCAAAACCTTTGGCAAAATGCACACAACATTCTTAGCTTATTCAAGGAGATTTCTCACTGAACTTGCAAGATGTTTTCAAGCTTTCTTCCTTTATACTACAGTTCTTGATGAGAATTAGTTTAATCGCCTAACAGAATTGAGACTTGAAGTTAAGTCTTACATTACGAGACTCAACCTTGTGTTTTTATTTTCTGTTAAAATTCTTAAAACTCACATTTGCTACTTGCTCTTATCAATTGTGTTGCTACTGTTACTTGATCAGCCACCGTTGTTCAAAGGAGGAAGAGGAAAAGATGATAAAGAATTCTCTACCTTCCCTGACATTTCCTAGATTCAAGGATGAGACTTACCTCTCCTGGGTATGGAAAAGCATATAAACTGCAACTGGAAATCTGAAGCTGAGATTTCTGTGGCACTATTTGTATAAACCTATCTTTGACCTCACTGCTGTCAATGCATCTTCTACACTAGGAAGTATTCGTGAGAGTTTCCATTTGGAGACCTAGACATTGTAATCTTTAATGACAGTATCTAGGCCATATGAATATCGTGATCCATGAAGTGGAGGGTATCTGCATTCCAATGTACAACAGCTACTGTCACCCTTATCATAGACTCCTTCTTCTTCGGCTGCACTCCACAAGACGTCCCACCTAGGTAAAACATCTGGCATGCTGAAGTACGGTTCTGTAATAGTGCTTTTGTTATACTATTTGAACCAAAAATACAAAAACTTTCAATTTGCATAAATTAATTGGGATTTTAAAGTGTCAACTTCTCCCAAATCTCAATTAAAATGATTAAAACTTACTGCATAATCCGTTGTCACAGTTATTAGGGCAATCACCACAAGATTGTCCTGCTTTGTAGGGTGTTGGAATTGAACTTCGTAGATTCCCTCTGAAACATCAACATTAGGGACATAATCTTTAAGGTCACCATAGTATATCTGAGAATAAAACTTAATTATATGGATACATACCTATATTAATTTACACTCAGTCTTTGGTTATATGTGAAACAATTTTTATATTTGCGTTCGGTTTATCTTGAAAGGTTTTAGTAGTGAGGCAGGAGGAAATTTGCAGGGTTGGTTTCTTTGAGAAGACACCAGAATCTCACCTTATTTCAGACAGAGTCAGTGCCACCTGGCTCCAAGTCAGACCCACTGCTGCCCAAAGCTGAGCCAATCGGCAACAGTGGTAGCATCTATGTGATAGCATATTTAAGAAAGGGTAAAAAAGTTTTGGAACAGAAACTAGAAGAGAAGAGTGAGAGTATGTGAGAGAAACAGCCCTGCAGACACCAAGGCCAGTGACTAAGGAGGAGCAGGAGGTGCTCGAGGAGTGGGAGCAGAAGTTCCCCTACTGCCTGCAGGGAAGACCATAATGAAGCAGGTTTTCCTCCGGCAGCCCATGGAGGTCCATGGTGGAGCAGATATCCACCTGCAGCCTGTGAAGGACCCCACATGGAGCAGGTGGATGCATCTGAAGGAGGCTGTGACCCCATGGAGAGTAGCCCACACTAGAGCAGCTCTTCTGGTAGGCCCTGTGACACTGTGGGGGACCCATGCTGAAGCATCCACACTAGATCAGGTCTTCTGGTAGGCTCTGTGACACTGTGGGGGACCCATGCTGAAGCAGTTTGTTAAGGACTGCCTCCCATGGGTGAGACCCCACGCTGGAGCAGGAGAAGAGCATGAGGAGGAAAGAGCAGCAGAGACAACATGTTATGAACTGACCACAAGCTTCTTTCCCTGTCCTCCTGTGCTGTTCAGGTAGAGGTAGAGAAATCAGGAGTGAAATTGAGCTTGGGAAGAAGAAACAGGTGCGCAGAAGATGTTTTAGATTTGTTTTTATTTCTCATTATCCTCCTCTGCTTGATTGACAATAAGTTAAGTTAATTTCCTCAAGCCAATTCTGTTTTGCCTGTAGTGGTAACTGATGAGTGATCTCCCTGTCCTTGTCTTTACTCCCAAGACTTTTGTCATATTTTTTCTCCCTCTGTCCTGTTGAGAAAGAGGGGTGATAGAGCAGCTTGGTGGGCTACTGGTGGTCAGCCAAGGTCAACCCACTGCAACATATCACAATGTGAATGTGAAAATTAATTTTAGGCGGTTTATGAAATCACCATTCTGCCTTAAAATTCCCACCAAAGTTTCTGGTATTAATTATACCTTTCACTGTACTGTACATATTGATATGCCTTTCTGGACCAAGATTTAAAGCAGAATGTGGAAAATATTTTTTTGTGATTTACTATTATGCAAATTAGGATTTTTAGGCAAATGAAATCTGAAAATAGGTGTCACTTATATATGTTTTATGCCTTTGCTTATTTGACAATTCTTTTAATGAGCATGCTACTGTCTTTTTGTATTCCTAATACACACTTCAGACCTGTTCCTCAGCTATGGGTGATGTGTCCTGCTACAAATTTCACCATATCCAAACTAATTTTGATAATGTAATAAGGAGTTCAAGTATCAGAATCAATACGTACGCGGGACAGTACTGGCAGACGTAGAAGTATTTTAATTTACCGTTGGGACAAAAATTAACAGCACATCCAAGTTGATAAGAATTGTGCCAAACCACCTGCAGGTATAAGAATAAAAATCATGGGAGAATGAAAAATACAAATTTGAAAATCATTTAAGTAGAATATGCATTAAAGAAACATTTGCAACCAAGTTAAGTCACTTTATTTACCCTTTATAGTAAATTGCAAGTCCCAACTTGCTGGAAAATATTTTTTTCTCCTTGGTTTCACCCTTGAACCAAATAACATTTCAGATACAATTATAGTTTATCGCACATATATAAAAAGTATTTGACTTAAACTGTCTAAATAGAATATGTCCTCAATTAATACTGTTGAAGAAAATGTAGGTATCATGATGTAAAATTTTGTACGTGTGTTTTGTGCAGGTGAACAGAGGAGGTTATCATAAGCCATTTTCCAACTGGAAACTCCCTGAGTGAATGGATCTCTGTAGAATCACAGAATCACAGAATCACAGAATCTCAGGAGTTGGAAGGGACCTTGAAAGATCATCCAGTCCAACCCCCCTGCCAGAGCAGGATCACCTAAACTATGTCACACAGGAGCACGTCCAGGCGGGTTTTGAATGTCTCCAGAGAAGGAGACTCCACAACCTCTCTGGGCAGCCTGGGCCAGTGCTCTGTAACCCTCACAGTAAAAAAAGTTTTTCCTCATGTTCAGATTGAACCTCCTATGCTCCAGCTTGCTCCCATTGCCCCTTGTCCTGTCATTGGCTGTCACTGAGAAGAGCCTGGCTCCTTCCTCCTGACACTCGCCCTTTCCAAATTTATAAACATGAATGAGGTCACCTCTCAGTCTCCTCTTCTTCAAGCCAAAGAGACACAGCTCCCTCAGCTGCTCCTCATAAGAATGTAACAAAACTATTTATATCCCCTTCCTGATACTTTAATACCCATATTCTTCCAGTGTCTGAACAATTTTCAGATGCTAAACAAGCAAATAAGTTTATTCCCTTTGTTGCTTCCTGAAGTTTTGTAATACCAGTATCTTTACTTTTTCCTTTGTAAAGACACTTAGCGTACTCTTCATTTTAGTTTTCATCTTGTTTTGTCAGAATGACTCTCATGTCTCCATTGTGATTATTCTCTTTAAATATAATGAGAGAGTAAGTATTTATTATTCAGCCTGAAATTAAAAAAAAAGTTACATCTACCTGAGTGTAATGGCCAATCACAGCATTTTTTGTTTTTGCTCCAGTTCCATATTTGAAATCTTTCTCCTCATTGTACCAGACCTGAACAACATTTGACCATGAGAAAGGGCTGGATGACATGAAGAGGTTTTCGCCACATACTACAGCTGAAAAGAGAAATGTACTGAGAAATGCATACATGTGTGTGAAAAAGACAGCAAAAGGCAGTATGATTTCCAGGGAAGTCCTCATCCCAGATGGACAGCAGGGTTGGTTTGTCAGTGACACCACCCTTTGTCAATGCACAAGTTGTTATTTGACCAGTTTGCAGCATGACCAGTCTGTTTGGCTGGTAGTTTGGTCGTTGACAGACCTGCTGCGTGTCTGTAGGCACACCTGCACATGTGCACCACAGATTCATTACTTTAATTTTGCTGTTTGAAAGTTAGCAACCTAGTCATCATTCAGGTCACAGCTCAGTCATTTTGAGAAATATCCCAATAATTCACAGCTTACTTCTGGTACACAGGAAGGTGTCTACACTGTCTTCACCTGCGGTTCTTATTTAGATTCAACCCTACTGTGTATGCATTAGTTCTCATCTGGGGTTCACCTTAGCAAGAATCAGAGGTTTTTGGTTTTAGGCAAAAAGTATGGGGACTGAAGAACAGTCCACATATTACATACAGTAAAGACAGAAGTCAGTCAACACCACTCTGGGCACGGCACATGGCTACTGTTAACATAGTATAGCTGTAACTTCAATATCCAACCTATGAACCTCTTCAATATATAAGCCTCCAAGATTGTTACAGTTCGCAAGTTGCCAGAGGCAGTAATTGTCTTAGCAATTATTCTTAGCACCACCAGCAGGTTTTGGACCTTCCCCCTTTACCCCTTCCTTCCCAGAGAGTTTCATACAACACATGTAAGCTGGTTTTGCAGTAAACCGGGTCTAGTTTCTCCTTTTTTTATAGATATTTTGAGACAATATGCTTTCTCACTATGATTTTTTTCACTGACTGAAGAAAACAGGAAAAATCTATGTAAAACTGATGGAACTGGGATAAGAATGGGTTTGAACATTTCTCACTTACTGCATAGATTTACATCTAGACTTTTGCCTTTGTCTTATGCACCAACAAAATCACATTGAATATAAATGACATCTAAAAAAAACCCAACCAAAACGACCCAACCAAACCCTCAAACCCAAACCATTCACATCAGTAACATGTATGACTTCATTTGATTAGCTGTAATGCTTCACTTACAGGTTTTCCTCATATCAGGAAGACTGTGGGTAAAACTACATTTACTAGCCCATCTTTCGGCATTCTTTGCAGAGGGAGGATTCCATTCCTTAATGAAAAAAGAAAATATTAGTCATTCAAACACATACCAATTAATAACTCCTCGTGAAGGAACATTTGGAAATTACACTTCAAACCATTAAAAAATAATATACAAAATCCTTTTCTTCCCCTCTTTTGGAGGTACAAATGAATTTGCTATGCACTCAGAAGAATAGAAGCTAAGACTGATGAAGAATGCATCAGGAAGAAATTAACAATGCCATGGGTCCTCCTTTTCCTTTTCTTTTTCCTCCAAATGAAAGACATGTTATTGTTCACACAACGCAAAATTTTGCAGACTATTTTTTCCGCCTGCCCAGCTTTATGTTCATCTTTATGTTGGCCATGCTCAAGCCTTAAGAGAGGTCTGAAGAGTCAATCTGTGGCTAAATAAAATAATGTGGACTTACATACAGTCCTGTATCTCTCATAGGGTTCATTACTCATCAAAAATAGGTTTACAGCACACAACTTACCATCCTCATCATGTTGCTGGCAGTTGGTTTTACTCCTCTCCTGAGGGTATTATGTTTGTCAACAATCTCTTTTTGCTGATCTGCTTTGCTAGTCAACAGAGCATGGAAATCTTCAGATTCCTAAATTGAAAGAACGTGTTATATTTCTCTTTTATTTGAATGTAACTAAGTCCTGAATCCTGTCTAAAAATTATTAAAATACCAAAACACTAATAACCAAGGAGATGAGCCTTGCAATGGAGGATGTACCATGATACGCTTTGTCTCCTAGGTATCTCAAGGGGTGCTTCCATGTGGAGTAACACTTTCAGTGGTTCTGCAGCGTAGTGCTTACCCGTAATAGCACTGCTTCCTGTGTCGTATCTGCCAACCCTCTGTGGATGGCTGAGATAATCCTGGAACATCTCATGTGCCTGATGTACCTGTAGACTCTCAAATTAAGGCAACTGAATCAGACTTAATTTATTACTATTATCATTTCCTTCATGTGGTTTTGAGGAAACAGAATCTGGAGACATGAATGTTCTTATGATATGTTCCCCTTCTTCAGTATTGTAAACTTACTAATCAATGTATTTTTATTGAAGGAAACCATTGTTTAATCACAGGATTGTCAGAGATCTCCTGTGGAAGTTCACCAGGATATCTCACTGACCAAAAAGTGTGCCTATGTTTTTCATGTCATAGATTTTCTTCCACTCCTGCCATAACTGATAGCAGTTCTCAAACTTTTCTTGTGTTTTTCTAATTAAAAAATAGCCCTGTGCAGAACTCAGCCTCCCCTTTACAACCCTTCTCACTAGACTGCAGCATGGAGAGTAGAAATTGAAATTAGGGGGAAATGCATTCAAGCCTTCAGACACATTAGTGATTCTGAAGCAGAGGTGGCAAATTTCAGACTCCAGACTAAGTGTGGGTTGGGAGGAACCACTCTACATGTGCATTGAATATGTTAGCTTGTTTAGATGCTTGAGGGAAATCAGTGATACATATTGAGAGAATGGGATCGTGAGCAAAGGGAGAGGCACATAGCTCAGGACCTGTAAGACAAGGAAGGGACAGAGTTAGGTAACTGCTGCCTGTAAAACTTTATGGAATTAACAGGAAGATGTCTGGATCTTTGGGAGATCTGTGTATGGGAGCTTCTGGAAAATACAGTTACCTGTGACCCAACTCATAAGTAACACTGAGCCTATAGAAGTTCTAATGTGCAAGTGTAAAACCAGTCTACTGCTTTGAAACTAAACAGACTTCAAGGATGAATGCTTTCCAGATCCTAGATACCTAATCAGACTCTT
>NW_010207253.1:93428-96443 GCF_000695765.1 Mesitornis unicolor
GGTGTGCATAAGAAGAGCCAAAATCAGTCAGACCATGAGTGCTTCTGGTCCCACCCAGGTTTTCTGAGTACAAAGTGTGGATCTTACCTCTCCAGTGGATGGAGGCAGCACAGCTGTGAGGCACAGGAGCACCACTGGAAGAATCATCTCTGAAAAGGGGAGAATAAGGATTTAACTTATTTTTTATGGAACTTTCATTTCTCCAAATACATAATGAATCTTTTGTGTATTTCCTGGCATTTTCTTAAGCAGAAAGGTAATGTTATCTTTCTCACCTTCACCTCTCCTCCCATTTTTAGAAGTAAAAAAATAAAATTCTTTCTCCCTTTACATTTCTAAATTTCTATGAATCAACTGCTTTTTATGTCTCGTACTTCCTGCTGTAATTCTAGCCAAATACCTTCACCTGAATTCACAGTACAGGAGAACATTCATACTTTCCCTTCTGTAAGAAGCCTTTTGCTCATTGCCACACTGTGGAATGGCTGGGATGGGATACTGCTTTTAGCTTGTTTCTGTGTCTGTTAGTCTGAAACTTCCCCTACTCCCCATTTGCCTGCTGTGACTGGACTGCATCAGCTGAAAGGGGAGTTAGACACTGAGCCCACGTGCAGACCTTGACACTTAGATGTCCCTCATTTAATGACCAGCACTGCAAAGCCTTGCATATGAGCTGGAGCATAACTGCCTGAACCAGAAAAGGACCAGCACTGGCTTCCTGGGAAAGACTTGTTTCAGAAAGCTTTTTTTTGGTTTTATGTTTTTTAAAGAAAACTCTTGATTATATTACAGGTAGTGTGGAACAGCCACAGAAATGAGAGCCTTCTCTAATTGAAGAAGCAACCACCAAACCTGGCACTCCATGACTCTACTTGCTTAGGACACTCAAAGCACCACAGTGTCCTACTACAGTGATCCAGGAGGTCACTTCAAACTTCAGGTGTCTGATTGCACTCAATCATAGGGCTTACATTAGTCTCTTTCCTACTTAGGTACCTTGGGCAGGCAAGCAGGTAACTCAAGTGGAATTTACTTATTTTGGCTTTTTTCCCAACCTTCTACTCCAAGGGAATTTATGGGCATGATGCCACAGAGTTTTATTATTAGCTTCTTACTTGCTTTTGAGAGGCTGCAGTTTTAGTTTTAATTTATTCTTGGGGAAAGGCCAATAGGTTTTGCTGATTTTTCCATATTCAGCAAAGCCCTTTTACCTCAAGGCAAACACTTTATATAAAGCACAAGGTGCTCCAGCTCATAGAGAACATGTGGGTTAAAAAATCCTACACTTTTCCAACTGGTTCAGCAAAGCTTATTTTCCTCAGCAGCTATCTTACATTGCACTGGAGGCAATCCCCAGTCCCCAGACTGTAGGCAGGGGAGCTGCTCCAGCTCTGCTGAACAGCAAAGCCTGTTGAAGTGGGCTGTGACTATGGGCAGCTGTAGCTCAGAGGCCCAAAAGCTGGACAGATTGTCCTCATCTGTACAATTAAACTCTCACAGCCTCCTAAATAAGGTAGCTTATTCCAAGCACTTAGAGTTGAGGAAAGATTTAGTTGATGTGGGGGAAAACATATTGATAATTAACAGCATAAGTAAATTGTTTCCTGCTCTTGGTATTGCTTTATGCCATTCATGTTTATTTTTGACATCACCTATGTCTCCTTGAAGTGCTTTGAGATCACATAAGTTTTTTCTTACTAACTTTTCCAGCACTTATTTCTCAGACCCATTAAAAAAAACCTGCAGTATATATGACCTAGGTGTTTAGCAATAAAAGATTATGCTCCCAATAACATGAAATTTTTTTCTTTTCCCTTCATTTCTAACAAGAAAGTAAATAGAGGTGGAGGTTATTTTTAGCTGTACTCAAGTTACAAGAAAAAAATACATCTTTTGAGTGCAAAATGTGATGATATGCAAATAGAAAACAACCCTTTTTGCACCTAAAACATGTAGAAACAAATTCTTGTTTCAGTGGAAAAATAACTCTTCACTGAAATTGTTAAGCTTTCTATTTTGCAAACCAAACTGAAGAAGCTAACTTAAAGACATGAGCAAAGTATTCATTCACTGTAATATTTTCTATGAATTAACTTATAATTAAATGTAATAGGTAATTTAATACATGATACAAGTTTCAAAGTGCCATTGGAATGCTTTTTAAGACCCAGTGGGTTTCCTGCTCCAAGATATTAACATACTTTTGGCAATCCCACTGATTTCTACCAAATGCTTATAGTTTATGAGATGTAAATTTAATTGCTCTGCATTAATTTCTAGGCACTGGTCCTAAAATCAGTCTCTCTGTCCCCCTCCCCTGTTCCCCCTCAATCAAACACAAATCAGGACATGTGCCAAGTCCTACTGACTTTCCTGCAACTCCATCTGTGTACAGGGATCTGCCACTGAAAGATGGTGCTTTAGCATCCCTAGTTTATGAGTTTAGCAAACTTGTATGAATATGCTTTTCCCATCCCTCCTCCTGCAAAAAAAAAGGTGTATTCCAAATTATTCATACAACTGAATATGTACCACAAAAGAACACTCCCATTATTTTTTATTATCCTTGAAATAGACCTGAAATAAAATAATATTAGCTGTGATTTCATTTGTACAACATTGCTGCACAAAGTCCTACTTAACAACCACCTTGCACAAGAGTAGTAAATTGTACAAGGTGGCAATTTCCCCACTCTGAAAATAAATGGTGATAGTTATGTATAGCAATAGAATATACTGAACTGAATATATATTCAATTCAATATGTTCAGTTTGTCTCTCTTTCCTCCTCCATGTACATAATAATCTGCCAAGATTCTGCTTTCTTTCATACAGGAGACTTTTCATCTGTTTTTGATTGTTCATCAATTTTCTCTCCCTTTTTTCAGCACGTGTTACAATATTGCCCATGTAATCCTTATTTTTCACTGAATAAAATCCTCTTTCTGTGTCTGTCCTAAATTGCTCAAGAAGTTTTCTGACAATAGGTTGCATTTTAATACATGAAAAAAAAAA
>NW_010207254.1:0-305 GCF_000695765.1 Mesitornis unicolor
GAGCCCTTTATTTTGGGGGGGTCCCGCAGCGGCTTTTGGGGTTTTTTTTGCCCTTTTTGTTTTTTTTTTTTCAAATGGCTGTGCTGGGGTCATGGGGTAGCGTTAAAGCTGAAAAGGCGAACTGTGAAAAGAGCTGAGTAACGCGAGGCGGCTGCCAAAACGGTGGTGGGGATGGTGCTGCGGCTCTGGGGCTGCCAGTGTGGTCGTACCAGGCCCTGCCACAGCGATGGCCGCTCACTCGGCCAAGGTTTGGCCTGGTTGTACTGGGCTCTGATGCAGCCATGGACAGCCAGTCGGCCTGGCTG
>NW_010207254.1:588-914 GCF_000695765.1 Mesitornis unicolor
CCCCTTCCACAGCGATGGCCGCTCGCTTGGCCAAGGTTTGGCCTGGATGCACCAGGCCCTGCTGCAAACTGTCCCTTAATTAACAGGGTGATTAAAAAGCAATGGCCGCCCTGGGCGCACCCCCTGTGCTGCCCCCCATGTGCCCCCCGCACGGCACCGCGGGACACTTTGGTTCATCTCATCTAATTATCTGATTTGAGCAATTAAACGCAAACCTCTGACGATCCCCGCGACTCCGCCTGCCCTCTGCCGGGGGGGGTGTCCCCAAAAATCCGGGTACCAGGGGGACCCCAACAGCCCTGGCAGGGGGCGCTGGGTGGGTGTTG
>NW_010207255.1:0-230 GCF_000695765.1 Mesitornis unicolor
TATATATAAAATGTATGTGTTGTGGTAAAGCTTTATGGCCTTCAGCAAAGCAGGGACATCCTGCACCGACCGTCCCTGGCTGGAGGGACAGCCGCCTGGCCGTGCTGTCCTGATGTCCCCCGTTGGCAGTGACCCCAGCAGCCAAGGATAAACCAGTTCAGGTGGCAGAAACTCCCAGTTCCACTCATGAGGATCCTTTTTAGTACCAAAACTGGGTTAAAGGGTTAAAA
>NW_010207255.1:337-1095 GCF_000695765.1 Mesitornis unicolor
CAGAGCTGGGGCTGGGCTGGGCGCCGTGGGCTGGCGTTGGTGCAGGCCCCTGTCCGGGTTCACTGGGGCAGAATTTGGGTCAGTTTTCCTGATTTTTGTCATGAAGAAAACTGTGATTTTTGTAAGGACTGCACCGCTCTATTTCATAGGCACAAAATGGTGAGATTCTGTTCTATTTTCTCAGCTAAAGCTGCTGTGTGATGCTCTGGGCCTTCATAACCAGGGAGAGAGGCTGGGGGGAGCAGAAACCCAGGGGAGCTGACCCCAGGCTGATCAATCAGTACTATTCCATGCCATAAACATCACAGTCACTATAAATTGGGGAGTCTGCAGGGGATGGCACTTCTTCCTTCCTCTTCCATGGCTGACATCTTGAGAGGGGCTTGTCTACCATCCTACCCTGAGGCCTTTTTTCCCCCAGTATTAGCTGAGTATAACTCTGTGAACTCTGCGTACTTTATGTTAATGCTGTTATTCGTATTAGCTGTTGTTGTTGTTGTTAATATCGTTATTAATATTATCATTAATGCTATTAGTATTAGTAATGTTTTTATTATTGTTTTTTAATAAATTGTATGTTATATATATTATCCTATATATAATTTGTACTTTATGTTAATGCTGTTATTCGTATTAGCTGTTGTTGTTGTTGTTAATATCGTTATTAATATTATCATTAATGCTATTAGTATTAGTAATGTTTTTATTATTGTTTTTTAATAAATTGTATGTTATATATATTATCCTATATATAATTT
>NW_010207256.1:0-1043 GCF_000695765.1 Mesitornis unicolor
GTCCCTCTGCCCCTCCAACCTGCTCCTTTGCCTGGCATGATCCCCCTTAGCCCCCAATTTGGCCCTGAAGTTGAGGCCCCCTGTGCCATGCTGGCACACCATCCCTGTCTCCTCACCCCCACAATGGGTGCAGCAAGGGACCTGCACTCATGGGGTGCCCTGTGCCCTGCCCCACCGGGAGGCCAAGGGTACCTGGGCAGTTTGGGAGGGGGTTGGTGGCAAAGGCTGCCATGCACTGCCGTGGTTCATTGCCATTCACATGCAGCCGTGGTGGGATTTCATTTGACTGGGAAAGTAATAGGGGCCATTTATCTCCACATCTTTATGGGCTCCAAGCAGCCCTGCAGCCCAGCTGAACCAAAGGTTGTGGGGGCTGGCAATGCTCACCTGGGGCTCACCTTTTGGAAATGGGATGGCCTCCATCCTCAGCTCCTGCACTCTGGGGTCTCTGCCTGGGGGAAAGAGGGTACTGAGAGATGGGGGGCACTTGGGGACCCTTTGGGTGGGCACAGCAGTGGCCAGGAGCCATTCCGTGAGTGCAGCAGTGCCAGGGCTGTCCCTGGCCTGTCTCCTGCTGGGCAGCTGTCCCAGCTGGCAGCCGAGCTGGCAGTCCTGTCAATAGTCATAATTAAAAATTAATACTAATCAAAAGGGAGAGGCAGATGGCAGCAGACATGCGGCAGGGCTGCAGGTGGGGGCGGGGGGCGGGAGCCGGTGAAGACAGAGATGAGGGGACCTGGAGAGCCATGGGGAGCAGTGGGGCAGGAAGGTCAGGATGCTCTGGGGTCTGGTGGGACTGGGACTGCAGCGTAAGGGACCCATAGGGCACAGCAGGGATGGGTTGTGGGGCTGGAGTTGCTGTGGGGCACAGCAGGGATGGGGACAATAGCAAGGTGCCGGCCTGGTACAGGGATGGAGACCTGTGTCCCCCTTTCTGGGTGGGCAATGGGGGTTGGTGACATCGGGCACCTGCCCAGGGTCACCTTGCCTGCAGCTGGCCTGTGGCCAGGACCGGGGGGCGCCGGCCCACCGCCCGCCGCCCC
>NW_010207256.1:1085-2034 GCF_000695765.1 Mesitornis unicolor
CTCCAGCAGCAAGAACACATCCTGTCCCCTGTCCCTGGCATGCACCTGGTGCCAGGCTGGGTGCAGACACCCACACCACTGTGACCGGTGGGTGCTGCAGGGTTAAAATCCCCCAAAGTAACCGAGGAAGGAGCTGCTGGTTCGGTGGCGCGTGGGCTGGGGAAGAACAGGCAGCACTGGCTCTCCATGGGAGTGGGAAGGAGCTCGGCTGCCGGTGCTGGGGGCTGTGCCACACAGTTCCCATGATGCCTGTACCCATCTCCCTGCCCCATCACCTGCCCAGGGGCCATGGGGATGCTCTGAGCCCTGGCAGGGGGGATGTGGTCACACAGGGGATCTCCAGCCCTGGGTACCACCAGCATCCCCTGAGCATCCCCAGAGCATCCCCAGGGGCAGAGGCCCCCATGAATTGCCCTGTGCCCTCCCTGCCCACCCTGCCAAGGATGCGGGCTGAGCTCATCCTCCATCCACAAGCACTGTGGCGTGCAAGGAGGGGTACCCAGGGTGAGGGGTACCTACAGCGCACTGTTCCCATGACAACCTCCCTGGAGACGGCAGCCGGTGCGGGAGACGTGGGAGGCGAGGGGCCCACGGACCCCCTCACACGCAGTATCCTTGTTTGCCGGGCGAGGTGTGGGTCTTGCTCCCGGTCTCAGGCTCTGCCTGCCCCATCCTGCTGCCTGCCCGCTGACCCCTATGGCATGGGGCAGGCAGGCACGGTTGTGCTGGTGCTGCCCACCCGTGTGGAGTTTGCATGGTGGGGTTTGCACAGTGGGGTTGGCATGGAGGGGTTTACACGGACAGGAAGGGGTTAAATTCCTGCAGGGCTGTCCCCAGCGCCAGCAGCAGAGGCGGGAGAGATGGGGACAGTATCTCCTGCCCTGCGCTGCAGGGAACCTGTACCTGAGAAGGGTCCCTTGCTGTCACTTCTCATCTGCGTGACAGTGGC
>NW_010207257.1:0-862 GCF_000695765.1 Mesitornis unicolor
ATATATATATATATGTATAGCGAGCAAGTGTTGCCTTCCATGGTAGAGCTGTGTTTCAAGAACTGTCACGTGCTTACCTTTTAGAGTATTTTTGGAGAATGCTTTTAGGAATGGAATGCAGGAAATCCAATGTTATATAAATTGTCAGCTTGTGGAACAATTTTGCCTGTTAATTTCTGCTGGATGTTTTGTATTCTATGAAAGCAGATCCATGGTTTAATGTAAAAATGATGCGCATTTATTGATCTATTCAGAGAATACTTTGAGCTTTATGCTTGATAAGCACCTGAAACTGAACGCTGCGGTTCTCAAGCATGAGAGGATCAGCACTGATTTTAGAAAAAGCACTTGACATACTGCCTTCAAGCTTTTTTTTCTTATTTTATAAGTTGTATATTTGATCCAGTTAAGTTAATCATGTGTTACACCTAGTCTTAAAGCCTTCACTGCCTAGATAGATGGCAATGATGGGGAAATATTTTTTTATTGTATGGTTACTTCTTTCAGGATTTTTGTGATTGATGCCCTTTACAATACTGATCAGCTTGACTCTGTCTGAAATTATAGTTTTCCATTAGGTAGTTAATTACCTTTATTTTGCTCTTTGTCACCTGTAACTTGGAAAGTGAGCCAGAACTAAAGCAATCGTACATTTGATGTGAAAGCTAAAAGTACCTTATCTCTTACATTGCTTCCACATACTGGCAAAATTTTAGGGCAAAAAAAAAGAAGTTTGTTAACTTACTTATCAAATTATTTTCTTAATACTTGACACATCACACCTTAAAACAGTTCAGGAAATTATTCAGCTGTTTGTTTTCTTTTCCCTGAAATTAATGCATTTCTACCTTTAAAGCTAGCT
>NW_010207257.1:876-13735 GCF_000695765.1 Mesitornis unicolor
ACTGTGGGCTCTTATGTTTAGTTTAAGAAAAATGCAGGAAGACTTTTAACTGTTTATGAACACAGTATCTACTGTGACCATAACATAAGGTGAGATGCAAACACACTTGAGCTTTTCCACCCTTCCCTGCAGAACTGGATTATCAGGTGGTGTTGCTGACAGTGTCTGAACTGGGACTGCAAAGTAAGCAATACCTGGTCGTTTCTTACAGCTGAAAAGGCTTTGCTGAAGTTTCTGATCCTCAAGGTTAATGTTACTGAGGGAAACAGAGTCATTCGCTTCTTTAGGTACATAGGTCTCAATTTGGTAGTGGGTTTTGAAGTCTGGTACAGCATAAGAAAGATGTGGAGATGCTGGAGAGGGTCCAAAGGGCAACAAAGCTGGTGAAGGGTCTGGAGCACAAGTCTTATGAAGAGCAGCTGAGGGAAATGGGGTTGTTTAGCCTGGAGAAAAGGACACTCAGGGGAGACCTTATGGCTCTCTACAACTACCTGAAAGGAGGTTGTAGAGAGGTGGTTGTGGGTCTCTTCTCACAGGTTACAACCAATAGGACAAGAGGAAACGGCCTCAAGTTACACCAGGGGAGGTTTAGGTCAGACATTAGGACAAACTTCTACACTGAAAGGGCTGTCAAAGACTGGACCAGACTGTCCAGGGATGTGGTTGAATCGCCATCCTTGGATGTGTTTAAAAGCCATCAAGATAAGGTGCTCAGGGGCATGGTTTAGAAATGGGCATGGTAGAGTTAGATAACAGTTGGACTTGATGACCTTTTCCAACCATAATGTTCCTGTGCTTCACATGCTGTGTTTCTGTAGAAACATGAAGCGGGAAGAGGCATTACTTATTTTGTTTACTTTCAGTGTAGATCTTCCAAGTATTTTGCCTTTTTTGATGCAGTGAGCAGAAGAGTACTGAAAGTAGATTCTGCACAGGGGCCTTGAGTTCCGTTGCACCTCCAGTTCTCTTTCTGTTTTTCATACATAGTTGAAGTAGAGTGCAGGATAGAAAGAATATCAAGGCTGGCAGGGATTTGTTAATTGTACCCAGTTTCTTCTATCAAAAAGTAACTTTTAATACGGAAAATCTTGGTGTACATGTTTCAGTTGACAATGAAATAAATATATATATCTGCTGTATTAAAAAAAAAAAAGAGATCCTCTTCTGGCAGAAAATGTGATTGAATAATGAACACATTTTATGCTTTAGTACAAATAAAGCAGCTGTTAATATACATCAAAAAGTTAGTGTAGCACACAACCATTTATTGTGTCCAATCTGCTGTTTGAAATAGTGAAGAAATTCTCTACTTATTCTGGTATTTCTGTGGGTAAGTAGAGACCATTGAGACACTGTTGCTGAACTAGCAGCACAGAGAGCTTGTCTTGTGAGACTGCTTCTTGTGAGCTGAACTTCCCACTGTACACTAGAGGTGTGGATATTAGAACAATTTGCAAAGAATGATACAGGCGAATAAATGCCTAAACAGCTGATTTACATTTGAAAAGATGAGTGGAGGTATACTTCAACATCTCCAACCCCAGATACTGTCATAAATTCTTCATTGCCGTTTTTTTACCTTTTAGTTGTAAAACTGGATAGACAAAATGTTGCAATAAACAGTGAAATCACAGTGTACTGAATACTTTTTTACTTTAGCCCATGGTAATGTAAGGTAACCTACACCCCATTGAAGTTTATTTTAAAATTCTGTGTTGGGGTGGTCTTGTGGCTGTCCAACTCCTCAGCCCTCCTCCTGCCTGACATAAAGGCTCCTGTTTGTTAAGCACCGCTTTTGAACTTGTGTATCCTTAGAAGACTAAACTCGGCTGTTTCATTGGAGCCAGACCATGACTGACAATTGGTTGTTTTCCCATTGTTTCCTCCAAAACCTTGATTCTCTCTGGGATTAGATGTCACCTCTGGCAATGTTTCATTTCTGGTCTATGTTGTTCTTACACCTCCTTTGGTCTGAGCTTGCATAATCAGACACAATTAATTTTAATGGATAAATTGAGATGCCATAATGCTACTTTAAAATGGATGTATCAAAGTCATTTTAAAAACACTGATTTCCTTTATTCTACACAGGTGGTGGGTTTTGCTTTCTAATCAGATGCCATTTAGAGGAATACCTTTTCTCTACTCACGTTTGATCATTTATCTTTATAGCAGCAAAATGTATTAGGTTGGATTTTTGGCAAATTGCATGCGAGTATATTCATTGATGCAATAACTCAATAACTGGTAAACTAACAAGTGTCTGGAATGATGAAACATTTGGAGAACCTCATATATAGGTAGCAGAGTAATGACTGGGTTAACTAGCACTGTTTGCAGTTGGCATTGGTTTTGGATGTGTGTTTGATTTGTTTTTTGAGTATATCGTGTCCTAATATTTCTCTTTGACTAGAGGTGATAGCTGAGAGAACTTTGTGGAGCAGGGACTTTGCAGACCTTGTTGACTGATTGCCTTTATTCCCTGTTCCAAACGGCTGTTTTGTTGCTGATGTATGATTAAACACTCATCTTAGAGATAGCTTTGCTGGGGTAGTGGATGACATCCTTGTGTGGTGTGTTAAGATCTTTAGAGAGCCCATGACGGATGGGGTTATGTATATTAGGGATTCTAACAGTATGTGCAAATAGTCCTGTCTGGGGTTCTCTAGCTAATAGTTTGAAGTTTTTGAATACATACGCATTTATCGTTAGAGATTTTAAAAGTGAACTGGCAATGTAGAATGGTAGAACACAACTTTGTGATAGCAACTAATGTCCTATGTGTAAAATGATGCGGTCTTCCTAAAATATTTTTGAAATGTTTTGTTTTAGATGTTTACCAACTTCAGACTAAAGATCTTTAATAAGTCTTTTCGAAATAAATGGTTACCCAACCTGTAGTCTTATGGTCGTGAAACTGGCGCATCCATGATATTTTAGGCAGTGGCCTGCAGGCCGTTGCTAAGCTAATGTACAGTGAAAGTTGTGCTTCTTTATAGCCCACTTGTCTGTAAGGGATGCTGTGTGTGATCATTAGCTTCAACTGCAAGCTAGCACATGCCAGCACGGGGGCTTTGTTTTTAGTAGGAGAGTTCTTATTCTTTCTTATAAGGCTTTTCAGTTAAACTAGCTGAACTGTTTGACATTTTAATGTTTGTAGTTCTGTTGGCCCTCATAAAACATCTTGAATTTTCTGTGCACCCATAACCGTGCTACTGACCCTTCTGGTTTCCATTTATGTCTGATAGTTTAGTGTTCTTTTCTAGTGGTTTTTCCTGCATGGTAAGTAGTGAAACAGGAAAGGGGGAAGTAAGAAGTTTAGCCTTTGGGTTTTGGTTTGGTTTTTTTTTTGTGAGTCAGTTTGTTTTTCCCTTTTGGTCAATATGGCCAGGAGGAGAGCACTAATTTATTTATGGAGGATCCATTTTATGGACGTGTCACTTTGAGCTGGAAATGCCTTTGTGACTGGCTCAGTGTTTGATTTGCTTGCTTTAATAGATGATGGTCATGTGCACACAAGCTTAGTTGTTGCTTTTCTCTTGCTCCTCTCCTTGGTGTTCAGTAGTCATGATTTTGCGTGGAGGAGGACAGACAGTATTTGGTGATACGTGTCACTTCTGAATACTGAGGTAGGAGAAAAAAAGTGGGGTATGCATAGATAACTCCATGATGTTCTTGTTGTGTAGTTTTGTTTTTTTTTAATTATTATTCTTTTTCCCTTTCTTTGGGAATCAGTTTGAAGATTCCTGAAGCTGTTTTCTGACTACAGCATTAGGGGAAGCAGATACAATTAGCTTACTTTGTTGACTATTACAATAAAATATAGCTTCTTAATGGATTTATACCTTTATTAATGTTTAGTTAGATAGGAAATTAGTTAGTTAGTTAGTTAGGAAATAATTGCTTATAACAGTTATTGATAGCAGGTTATAAAAGTCTCTTGTAAACTACAGGAGTTTAACTCCTCCCTTTGGAAGCTTTCACTGCTAAGTAGGGCAACTGTCTTGCTTTTCTCACTGAAAGATCTTACTTTGCTTTATAGCAAATCTCTGAGAACAAGATTATCTTCTTTTATATATACACATATATACACACAGAGAGCCCATCCTCCATCTGACCAATGTTCTAGGTGAGTTGAAGGCTTGGATGCACATGATGAGTTGGAATGGCTCTCTCCTAAAATAAGTTCACAAGTGGCAATGATAGTTGAAGGTCAAGCTATATTTAGGCACTTGTGCTTTTGAACACTCAGTTCTTTTCATTCTGGACACTTTATGTAGTATCTTTGCAGTGGACATTTGTTTCCTGAAAACAGAGATTGCTACCTGCGAAAGCTCCGACCCGCAGTAGGTTTATGTCATGGTTTAACCTGGCAAACATCAAACACATGCATTTCACTCGCTCGCTCAACTCCCCTCACCTACTGCCCAATGGGATGGGGAGAGAATTCAGGAGAGTAAAAATAAAGAACTCGTCAATTGAAATAAAGACTATTTAATAACTAAAACAACATTACTATTACAATAGTAATAATGCCAATTAATTGTAACAAGAATAGGAACAGTGATAAAGCAATCAAAATTATACTCGGCTCACAAACAGCAGTCGCTGGCCGTACACCAACAAAAACACAACTGGATAAGGCTCAGGAACTGGTACAAGCTGCCATCGTGAAAGGGAAGGGATCAAAGAAGGAGGAAGAGGTTGAAGGGGTCATCCCCTGCAAGCTCCCTGATTTACAGTGAGTGTGATGTTTATGGGATAGAATAGATCTTTATTGGTCAGCTTGGATCATACCCGGATCATCTCTCCTGGGTCACCTGTACCAGAGAGTCCTGGGCTCTCACTTCCCCCCACTTTTCTCTTTTTTTTTCTTGTGTAGAGAGAAGAGGCAAAAAACCACAACCCAACAAAACCCCCAAAAACCCAAGCAAATCAGAAACAAGCAAAGAAAACATCTGCAACCACAGGTGCAGGAAAAACCTTAGAAAAAATGTAAATCTCTGCCAGCAAAATGAAAACAATAACCGTATCAGCTTCATAAGGAAAATAACTTCATCCTGGCCAAAGCTCCAGTATCAGCCTGTGTTCATTTAAAGGGAGCACCGCTGAAACACTGAAAGGGAATTCTGCAGTTCAGTCCTAGCAAACCCAGGACAATTTAGCACAGGATAATAACAGTTCTAGTCTAGAAAGTTTTGATTTTACATTTTGATGCAGTCGTTGGTGTTGTAGCCATGTCTTTTTAACATTTAAGGAAAGTTACTTGCACCCTTATGGAATTTCTTTGAAGGTGTTTCAGGGGCTTCAGAGAGAGAATACTTAATTATCTTGGGCTTACTCTACATGAAGTCATTCTTGTTGGGGTTGTTCAGATCACTCATTAAGTCTGAATGGCCCTATGTGCTGGGTTGTTAAGTCAGTCAACAGAGATGCTTCCATTGGCAGTGTCTTAGTTTGAAGGTTTGTTCCAGGAGTTTTTTTAAAGCTTCTCCCTTGATAGGCCTTAAATTGATACCCCCAGGATACGGTGTTGTCCATTTCTGTGCTATATCAGAGCTTGCGAAGAATTCCTTCTCTCTTCTGTCTGCTTTGAAGTGAAGGTATTGCAAGTAGGCTTGTGGACAATTGAAGCAGCATGTATTTGGTTAGTCCTCTTTCAAACTGGTGTTGAGATACTGTGAATATGCAGACAGCTTGTTTTTAAATAGAGAGGAAACCACATGATTATGATTTTTTTAAGTTATGAAAACAGATATGAACTGAAACTATTCATTTGAGAAAATATTGCTAGTGCTTGTGTACAGGGTACGTGCTGTGTCAGAGTAAGTAGAAAAGACATTATTTCTTACAGTAAAGCTTTCCTGTTCAGCTTAATCTTGCAATGTCACTTTATTGGCTGAGCGTTACAGTGTTTGTCAGTACACTGAGCATACTGCATACAGACAGTAGGTCTCTTCTTTATGATTCAGGGAAAATTAACATTTTGAAATTGTTACACTTCAAAAGAAATGCCTTCTAGAAGCACGTGCTGCCTTCTGTGGTTTGAGGCAATACTGCTTAATTCCTTAAGCAAATACGACTTCATTCTTTCTCTGCAGCAGAAGGCTGCTCTCGTGGTAGTGATTTCAAACGTTCTTCTGTGCTTTTTGTCATAGATGTTGTGAGGATGACGCTGCACTTGATAGATTTTTCTCCTCTGCAGCATTCAGTTTAATCTGGTTATAAAGAATTGTGATGATCAATTAAAGTCTACTTTGTTCCTAAAACAAATGGTTTCTGTTCTCAGGCAAGCTAAAGGTTTGAAGATAACTTTTCATTTGAGTCAGAGTGTAGGCTTGGTATATTTTGACCTCATGACTTAAGTCTGGTATTACTTAGTTGTCCTTGATTCATGAAAATGAGCTTTGCACCACTATAGCTAAAGTTTATCTTTGTATTGCAGCAAAAGAATGCAGTAATGTTTCCTGTAAAGATAAAGATAGATCTATCTATTATATATATATAATAGATATATAAAATTTCTGTATGTTTCTCTGTCTCTGGGTTGCCCATTTAGAAAATAAGTCAGTCTTTCCTTTCTTTTCTTGTACCTAAGAATTTAGTAGTAGTGTAGGTAATAAATTCATGTGCATGGTTGGTTACCAAAGAACCCCTTTTCTTTTTAATAGCCCTTCTGCCTCTGATTTTTTCAAAGATTGTTTCTCAATTGTTCCTCTTGCCCCTTTTCCCTTAGCACATTGTTTAGTATGACTTACTTTGGGACAAGGGGGTATCCCCATGAAAATGTGTTAAGTAGGGACAAAAAGACTTTCCATCACAAGTTACACACTTTCCTACAGTAGCTCTAGCCAAGATGTTTATTTTCAGCCTTTTATTGCCTCAGAGAAGGTCCAGAATGGGACTTAGAGAAATGGAATACATTCTGATACAAAATTCTACAAAGTGCTGGGTTTTGACACACTTTATTAGATGTCAGTGTTTTTCCTAAGATTTTTGTCTGTTTTAATAATCTTGTGTTGCTGCTGGTTTTGTGTATTTTTGTATATTGTTCCGATCCATATTTAGTTTCAAAGGTACTGTCTCTTAAGAAACAGACCAACCCACTTAGTAAGCTAAATATTTGCTGCTGAAGGCTTTAAAAGGCTATAGTATAATATCACACTGGAAAGCTATAGTGTGACCTCTGTCAGTACACTCTAGTGCTAGGTAAGCAAAAGGAGTGTGTGAGTGCGTTTGTTTATAGATCTCTGTAGTACCGTGTGCTGTGTTAGCTTTGAGGCAGTATAGCAAAACATGTATTTCAGGTTAAAAGTAAGCCTGCAAAGCTTAGCTGATAGCTTGAAATTGTTCAAATTAAAAAAAGAAAGACTTCAACTAAAGGTCTTGAGGTAGTAGATCACCCTTATTTTTCTCAAAAAACCAAACTAATGTAGTTTTTCACGTTTCTTGCAATGTTAGTTTGCTAATGATTGCTTACTATTTGCCTTCGTATGAATATGTTCCAGTGTACAGATAAACCCATCTTTCTGCGAGTCATCATTAGAGAAGTTACAAATAACAGTTAAATGATTCAGTTTGCACATTGCCATGTAGTTCTTTCTCATTGCTTTCTATTCAATTTACCCTTTCAAGAGGCTTAGCTGATAGTCAGTTTTTGTCTCTACTTTGAAGTGCCTCTTCAGATTTTGGTTGTTTCTCACAACAGATATCTAAAGTCTCAGCCAAGTAAAATGGAGAGTTGTGTATTTGCTACTCCCAGGCATAGCTGGCAAAAGATGCACCTCCCTCCCAATATGTTGAACAATTTTTTCCCCATCAACACACTGGCTGTTGATTTGTGTTTTGCTTTCTTTGTAACTCATTACTTCATTAGAGGGAAATCTGTTTACTGCAGACTTACAAGAAAGATGTAGTATGTACTCTAGAAAGATGTATCCTGCAGAGGATTTTGGTCATCTCTTCTTAACCCTCCCACAAAAAGGGACAAATAACCTTAGTCTTTTTTTAACTTTCCTATAGAAATAGTCATTGTACTGTTTTAAATATTAAGACAGATTAATAGGGAATGATTATTCAGCATGTGAAAACTAGGAGTATTGAACAAAACAGTTGTTCAACATATTACGGAGCAAAACAACCCTAAACTAACTTTTTCAGGAAGGACTCAACTAAATTGTGTCATTTGGTGTTACAGGCCAAAAATCAAGGAGTTACAATAGAATTAGATTCATAGAAAGCTTCTCGTCAGTGACTGTTAAAATGTGGTGGTCTAGATGTCACTCCGATTTGGGAATCTTTCAAACATTATATTTTTGCTAGCTGGTAGGATACAACACTTTATGTCCTCTCCCTGGGTATTTGCTACCACTGTTAGATGCGGGATAGTGAGTGAGTTGGACCCTAATACAGCAGCTCTTATGTGCTTATCATTGCTTGAAAGCTCCCAGAAAGTTTCGAGTTTAGGACTTTTCACTATTTTATCTTCGTGTCTTTTAAAATTGGCAGGAAAAAGTTTGAAATTTGAGATTAAAACTAGTTTTCCATGACTAGAATAGGAAATGATCAGAATAGGACATCTCTTTTAAGGAAAGGTCAAAAGAGAAAAGGTTTTTAATTTAGATCAAATGTATAAAACACAGGTCATATTTAAATACTATTGAAAAAACTTTACTACTGCCATGATGTGTGATACTCCTTTAAAATACCATTGAAGTATTCAACAAAATGTATCTTGCTATTCTTCTACTAGCAATAAAATGCCACCAAAGTGATATTCAAGCTGTACAGCTTAGCTGCCAAAGTTTAAAAGAAAATTAAACTGTTGAACTGTGGAAAAGTGACTGCATAAGCACCTGTAACTGATGTTCGCTGAAGTGCTAAACCAGCTTTTGGCAGTGTGGCCTCTTTTGCAGGTGCACAGAATATTTTCTTTGTGTCAGTTTATTCAACTAATGCTGTTCATTAAGTATTTCATTTGAAGTTGAGAAATGGGCTGGGAATTGAAGTAGAAGAGATGCTTATTTTCACCTTTCAATCTGTGAATAAAAATGAGGTGCGAGAACCTGAGATCTATTAGTTTCAAAATCTTATAGGATATATTAGCCCAAAATGATTGATTTAAATTCCATAACTACAGATAATATGCTGCTTAAAAAACCCAGTCTGTTTAAGAAGAAAAATGCTTTTTGCTGTGTCCAGCAAGTTGGATGACTAAGAGCAGTGGTGTTTTTTAGTATATCTGAAGTTTAGTTTCCATTGACATCTGCCTGCCATTGAAAAGAGATTACCTTAAAAAAAACCCCCAAAAACACCCTCCTAAAACCCAACCCTGAAAAAACCAACCCCACAACCCTGCCCTCCCAGCCAAAAAACTTTGTACGTGCGCGTAGGGATTTTCTAATATAACAATCTTATTTTTCACCCAAAATGATATTTAAAAGCCAAGATGTTTGCAGCTGCTCTAATTGTTCATCCTTTGTCTGAAGCCGGAAGTTGAAGGCTGTCCATCAGTAAGTGGGTGCACAATGAGGGGTGTGATTCAGAAAGTTGTTTCACCTGGACAAGAATAAGAGCAAGCTTTGCCTGATTCTTCTTGGTAATAGCCAGTGTGTTCTCACAAGGCTCCTATAATCCATGTGCCCAGCAAGGGTTCTGACCCTTGCACATTTTACTAGAGCTTGGGTTGAGGAAGAATAATCACAACTCCCTGCTATGAGCGAGGTGATCAGTCCTCGCACCAGGAGGATTCTGCTGCAGCTCCTTCCCTTCTGCCCTGATCTTGTATCCATAGGAAATTAAAAAGTGTGGTATCCACTTTGGAAAGAGCAGATAGCTGTCGATCTGAAATTGTATTGCTAGGTGCTATTATGAGTGATTTGAATTAGCTGTAAACATAAGTCACATTGTCAGAGCATTGCATATGTAAAAAATAAAGTGGTGCAGTCCTATCATAAAGTAGAACATACAAGCTAATGTCAGCTACATTTTGAGGAGATGTCAGAACCGTTCCATGATGCCTCAAGCGGTGGTAAGCAGTAAATCTGAGAGTGACCGAATTTACCAATGCGGGTTGCTTAGCGCTCTCAAGAAGTGCTGACCTGCAGAACTGTCTGTCTGTTTGTTAACCTGAAAAGTCTCTGATAAAAAGAAGAAAAATAGGCATATATTAATGACCTTTCCTATATTTAAATATAAATTAATATCCTGCTTTTAATATTTTGTTTCCAGTGCCTCAACTGTTTCATGGCAGGACCAGCCTAAAAGCCATTCTGACTTTCTAGTTTAAATGGTGGTTGTTTTTGTAGTCTGTTCAGAGAACTTCCTGCCAAGAATTGTCTATGCTGAAGTGCAATTTCACGTTTAAGTGTGTATGCATACAGTATTTATGGTGTTTGTTTCCACTTATTTGTTGTGATTTGCTCAGAAGGAGCTCTAAAAATAAATATTTTGAAGCACATGCGAGTGAGAAAATTGTCTGTCCGGGCAAGTGTAATTTGGAAGCAGGCAGCAGAGTCATTGTCATTGGTATGGTCTTTAGCAGCTGACAGTTTGATACACACTTGATGGACTGCTTTTTTCCCATTATAGTCAGCATTTTTATAAGAAGGAGTAGAATTTAAGATTATGGCTTTAAGTGTGTAGGTGATATATTGTAAATCTCTTTCTACCTTCTTATGGTGTTCTGTCCAAGTGTATCTTGTTCTCCTCTAAAATAGTTCTTCCCTGTTACCTGGAAAGACAAACAAAAATACCCAAAGCAGTACTAAAGTATTTTTTTTAGTACATAATTTGACTGCATTATAGATAGCGTAGCCTACCAAAAGTGCTCATGGGTGAAAAATCTGGTTGTCTTCAGCACTTTTCTGAATTTGGCCCTGTAACAACAACCTGCAGCCTAAAACCCTGGAGGTGAATTGTGCTTTCCTGTGCAAGGAGACTTAGGAGCAAAGGAGTGAAATTAAGGAAAAGTTGGAATAATCTTTTTTTGTGGTAGTGGTCACCTTGAGCAATGTTCTGCTGTTTAAATTTAGGCATCAAATTTGATGCCTGAACTCAGAGCCTAGAGGCCCTGAAGAGTTTTGGGGGACCCCAAGGAGGGGCAGCTAGAGCTCCAAAGTTCCCCTGACCATATTTGGATCCTGAACTCCAAACTTTACATTATTCACCTTAGGTTTCCCAGTGTTCTTAAACCCATCACTTCTGGTTAGGCAGCCCCCTCCTAACCTCAGATGCTGATTTTTGATCCACCAAAGGGCTTAAGGGAAGCGAGGCAGAATGCACTCCTATTTAGGGTATGCATTAGTGTCTGTGTATAGCTTTTTGGTGAAATAAAAAAGCAAACAACAAACAAACCAAAATAATAAAATAGGATCACATCTGCCGTGAGGATGTTTCTTTTGCCATTGTGTTGATGCAAGTTTTCAGTTTTCAATTGTACACAAATGGCAGAACTTCTGCCTTTTTTTCCTAATGTATAACCAATTTAAATCTAAGTGTGGTTTCTACCATATGCTTGTTTCAACCGTATTTGCAGTTAAAAAAAATATTTCCAAAACACAAGAGTTCAGGGAAAATACACTGTCAACCATGAATCTCTGTAAATACTAACTTTTGAGGGTGATGCTAGCAAAAGGAAAAGATTGATCTACATGGCTTGAAACTAAATGAGAGCTTACTTTAAGGAAGGAAAACTGCAGCTCTCATCAGATTTGTCAAAGACTATTTATTGTGAATAAGGCTGAGACATCCACGTGTGATCAGGAGATGTTATGGTACCATAGAAGAAGGTACTCTGCACATTTTGAAAGAAGAGAAAATACACCCTGAAGTGATTGAGGTTAAAAGCTGTCATCATGAGAAAAATTTTAGTCTTGGGCATGTGTTTGAGTTTTTGTTGTGCATAAATTACTGATGCAGTGCAGCAAGATGAGGATAACAGGTTTTTTAAACTGAGTTCCAGAGTTTAAAATACGAAGTGCTACTCTGGCACAGAACAGTAGTGCAGTAATGTGTTTGTATGATCAACTTGGTATGCAGAAAGGAGTTTTTTTGTATATCATCATTCAGGGAGAAGATAAATTTTCTGCTTGAGCTTACTCTGGTTGTTATAAATGTTCAGCACAAATGCAATAGCATGAGTAGAATCACATAGAAACACAGCATGACAAAAGGGAAGCAGTGGGGAAAAAGGCATCATTCTGTTTCCTGACAGAAGAAAATGGATGACAGAATCTCTTAAATAAATGTGTATTATTGTCAGTAGTGTGTCTGTAATAAATGGTATCAGTGATGGGATTTTGTTACATTTTATCCATGTCTAAGGAAGACAGTGATGAAAAAATTTAAGGTATGTGTATAAGTATAATGGACATGGTCTGACTCTTGAGGCAGGCAGAGTCCTGGGCAGTGGGATTTGGGGAGGTTTGTTTTATGTCAGTAAATATATTCTAAAAAATTAAGAAAATAGACTCCGGTTTTCTCTTCAACAAGAAAATTATTTGTAAGGCAATTATTTGTTGTAAAAATTTACAACAAATTGGGAGAAAAGAGAAAGCATTTGCGTATGGTGATTGAAAAGTTCAGTTGTTTCTGTGCAAGTAAGGGAGACATTCCAGAGCACCATAAATTTTGTAGCCTTATGACAAGAAGCAAAAACTTGCAGAAACAAAAAGAAAGCAAATAGCTGCAAGGCCCTCTTCCCGCATTGGAAACCAGTATTCTCTATAATCCTGCTGCTCTTGCAGACTTTGGTTTCAGAGTTCAGACAGCTGTAAACTGAGATTTTTATAATGGCGTTTCACTTCTGTTTCTCAACAGCGACAGAAAGCAAGTGAAAGGATCACACAGAATCACAGAA
>NW_010207258.1:0-18854 GCF_000695765.1 Mesitornis unicolor
TCCAACCCCTAACATTCTGTGATTCTGTGAATGGCGAGGGCAGGACTCACACAGCTGCAAACCTGGCAGTCACACTAGAATGAAGCCAAAGTAAGCACACAGAGAGCAATGGGGGTGGGTCAGCAAAGTAAACCAAACCTTCCTGCCCTTAAAAGCTTCAAAGGAGTGGAGGAGTACAACTATGACCTTGGCTGGCTCTCCTAAAAACATAAGCAGCAGCCTCCAGGCATTCAGCAATGTGCAGGCAGCAGCATGGGCACCAGCCAAACCAGCCTGAGAGTGAGGACTCCCTGCCTGGACAGAAGGCAGAGTGGGAGGGACCACATCCTGACCTCTCCTCCACCACTAACTCCTCTTGGACGAGTGAAGGGCATGCAGGACATGGATAGCACAACTGGAAAGGTTCATCTAGCAGGTTTTGAAGATTTCAATTCCAGTGAACATCTCCAGGCTTTTTTTTTTTTTTAAATCTGTCATGACAACACTAAATCATCCTTGAGAATCTTTTGCCTTATGATCTACAAAAGTGAAATTATAATTTCATCTCTATTTGCATAGCCTTCTAAAGTGATAAATCCTTTCTTGACAGGCCTTCAACACACAGTAACTGGAAAAGACAGAGTCAGACCTAGGTAGTAGCTATTGCTCTTCCCTAAAGCATCTGGATCCTGTTTCTTGAGAAAAATTCACGCCAAGAAAGGGATCTAAGGAGGAACAACAGGGAAACCTAAAACATACAAAACCGCTTCTGATGCTTTTTTCGGTTGCTGGAAAACCCCAGGGGTAGCACAAGATCCAATTAGCCACTCTAAGATCCCAGCTTTATTTCCCTGGCTTTTGAGAACATTTGGCTAAGTTTTTATGGATTTTCCTGTGGGAGGCAAATCTCTCATATGAATACTGGACTGTTTCTATCCCCACTGAGCTTGCCAAACTAATACAGCAAAGCATTGCAAGGTTAAATATGCCCTGCTTGGCTGAGCTGCATTCCTATTACAGAGATACTAAAAAGAAAAAATAAGTGTAATAAAATAAGAATGTATACCAACACGATAACAGGAGTCAGCAGACGGATTAGCTTCACAAGGCAGGACTAGGGTACCGCAGTGACGAAGATGAAACGTCTTGTTCTCCAGCCTTGAAGATACCTTTCGAGGTGACATGACAGGAACTGTAACTGTCCTCCTATATATGTATATATATACACACACAGGAAACAACAAAGGAACGGGGATCTATAGATTACCTCAAAACATTTCCAAATGCTGTGCAGGAACACAGCCTAAAAATGAAGCAAAAAATGGGGAGCCAAGGAATAACTAAATGAAGCAGCAATATGGGAAAAGAAGGAAGAGGAAAACAAAGCAGAAGCAAGTCCCTCATTCCTTCAGCATTAGAAAACATAGCTTTCCTCCACCTATTTGTATTTTCTTCAAAATCAGATATTTTGTATCAAAAACTAGCTGTCTGCATCAGCCCCACATACATATACATCAAGGCAAACAAACAGAGCTTGGTTCACTACAACTGGCTGAAAACTACAGATGGAGCACTGACGATAATCGATTCACAGTGACTACAATCTTGTAACAAACATGGGAGGATATCCAGAAATGCTGACTTTAGCCTCCTAAATCTGATTGTCCAAGGTTCCTTTTCATAAACGGAGAGAGGGAGAAGGTCCTCCAGAGGTGATTCAGAGCAAAACCTTAACTCCAAGCATGATTTCACCTTCCACTCCATCCAGCCCAAGCAGAGGCTGCCACCAAAAGGGATGGCTCCACTCCTTCCTCTCGTCCTCCTCCCTCACCACAGACCCGGCACTCAGGCAGCCATGAAACAATTCAGACCTATCACCTCATCCAACTGAACGCTATGCACCAAGAAAGTAAACAGAGGTTTTCTCTCAGAGAGTTGCTTGCTTCAAAACACTCCATAACACACTATTGCTAGATTCACAGTCTTTTACCTAATAAAAGATTTTTCTGTTAGGAATTTAACATTTTTATTAAGCAAATGTCCAAGATAGATATTTGGACAATTACTGTTTTGTTTTGAAATGGGAGACTTCAAAACCAACCTTCTCCCACAGTTCTGGTTTCTGTGAATCAGCATTTTTCAATAGAAGAAACTCTTGCTGGAAAATTCCTGACCAAATTTATTTCCATTGCGCAGCCACACAGTTAATTGCTGCATGAATACTTTAATCTGGACCACAGCACTCCATTTGTTTCATAGTTTCTTCATTCAGATGCTGAGAGGTCTGATAATTTATTACTTAGGCAAAACCCTATTGACTTATGAGTAAGGATTAAGTGGTATTGCAGCCTCTTTAGTTGCCAAGGTTATTGTTGTCTTTGCTGTCAGAACTGATGAGCAGTTGAAGCACTCTCGCCATCCTCCAAACCCACCCAAAAAAAGTCTTGTCAAATGAATGAAATGCATTAGTGGTCCATGGATAAGCACATGTTTCGCTGGGACAGAATCACCTCTTCAGTGCTCCTTGCCCCAGTATGAACAAATCCAATTTTAATCCAGTGCTGGTGTCATGAGGCAGCAGGACTCAGCTAAGCAATGAAGTGACGAAAATTAGTTGTATTAACAACTAATGCACACATGAGTTTCAAGCAGTCCTGCACAAACTAGAACCGAAAGGTCACTGGGGCAGAAATAACAGTGCTGATGCCTGACCTGGCATATTTAAACAAAGAAGGTAACTATTTTACTGATCCCCATATGCTATCATTATTGCATTACAAAAGTAGAGAAAAGCAAGAAAAAAAATGCGTAAGGTATAAAACCAGTGTCTCAAAGGGCCTTTGTGTGTACAAAGCCTTGAGAACTTCTATTAAGGTCACACAATCAATATAAAAGTATTGACAGCACAGTCTTGGCAGTTTTAGGCTCTTTGGGCTCTCATTGAGTGATATCGCAGTCCTTAGACTAAGTTTTCGATCACTGGCTCTTTTGTACTTAAGATTGTGGGTGCAAAAATACTTCCCTGTGTTTAAAAAACCCTAGATATTATCTAATACACTTAGTTTTTGTCATAAATTACAGAACATGGTGAGATGTTCTGCTACATTAGTTCATGACAGAAATGGCAAGGCTCAGCAGGTTAAGTTGAAAGCTAATCAGATATTAGCAACTGAGGTACCTCCTACACCTTCCATTTCACATGGGTGGAGCTTCCTGGAATTCAGCACTTCACAGAAGTGCCTAGAAACTCTGCTATTGGAATAATCTCTCATCATAAAATACATGGTAAGCATAATCTCCTTTTTCATATCTAATGCAGCATTTTTGCTGCTTTGCTCTACCATGCCTAACGCTGGTGCTTTCACCAGAGGAAAACACGAGAGAAGCGACATGTGCTCTTCTGCTGCCCAGGGAATGCCTGCAAACATGGCAGCAGCCCTCTCCATTCATTAAGCATGTGTCCTGCATGCGTTGAGAGGAAAATCAGCCACCAGACAAGGTTGACGAGGCACAGAGAACGCACAGAATTTGGCATCTTCTGTATACCACATACGCAGCATCAGACCAGGGATGCAGCACTCCAGAGCAAAGTGGGAAGGAGAGCTTCAGCAATAAGAGCAGCCAAGTATGTCTGTTAAGTAGCTCTCTCCTAGCAACTCTATGTAACTTCTACACACTGTTGTCTAAGCTAATCTTTTCCATGATTGGTGCTTAAAAGTGTCCTAGCATCACTTACACTACTGTAATTAGGATCTCTTTTTCAGGATATAATTTCTGCTCCTTCAGACTCAGTCAGATCCACTTACATCCACTTAGTTACACCTAACTTATGCCACTTCATCCTTCAACTCTGAATCCAGCACAGTAACTTACCTACTTCTACATTTAAATTGTGCTTGGCCTTAAATTTCGCAGTGGAAGTAGCCACTTGGTCCTTGCTGTGGCTCACGTCTCCCATTTCTTAGACTAAAAGAGCTTCAGCAAAACAACATAAAAAGGGTTGATTTCAGGCATTTTAGTCAATGAGTACCTTCTACAGAAGAGCACTAAAATAACACCACCGGGTTGAAATAACACCGCTTTCACATTAAGACTAACACAAAAGCCTAATATTGATGAATGACAGGATGAACGATAGAAATGTAATTAGTACGAGTTCACAATGTTGCTTAAGTCGCTATTATTTAGAAGAGCCCTCTATACTTGCAGTTAGACTTTTGATATGCTCTGAATTTGAGACTCAGTAGTAACTGAAGGAGGAGTGCCCCAGAAGAGCCCACAGGCGTCATGTGAAATCAAGGGGATTTCATTAGCTGATAACATACCAGGCCCTACTGCTGCTAAGAGATCTGGCAGCCAGCAAGCTGTGTTCATGACCTGAAGCTTTGCAGCACACTGGGAAGTGGAAGGAGGGGGAGAAGTGCTCTAAAAGAGTGCTGCAATTTTTGTTCCTATTTTATATGGCTGTTAAAGAAGCATTGCTACACTGCCAGGCATCACAAGCACGGGCTGGTACCACAGCAGGTGTCAAGTTTCTTTCGTGCCACTGGAGAAGAACAGGCATGCATCTCTGGAAGATGTACAAAGAACAGCAATACTGCACAACCTCATGATTTCCTGGTTATTGAGGTGATAGCCACGGTTGCTGACAACCTTTCCAACTGTATTAGTTAAGGGTGACAATGATAAAATCTTAAGAATAAGTTCCTGAGATAAAGACTGATGATAACCCACAAAGATTCTGCATCCAGAGTTCATGAAAGGCAGGAAAAATTAAAGTCTGTAGGGTGAGCAAAAGCATATTCCAGAAATTAACTATATAACCAGACTCATGATAGCATTTCATTAGCCACATAAATTTGCCAACGCAAACACAAATCAAAACTCAAAGTTGCCTTTAAAAATTTAGGAAAATCATAGATTCTTACGTCTTTGCTGAGGTTTCTCTGCTGAATCTATGTTGTCATATGCAAGATATGACCCATCTTTCCAATACAGTGCTTCTGGATCTCCAATTACTCTGTCTTTGATTTATTTTTTAAAATTTATGTATTGGTTTTTTTTCAAATCAAGACTGGAATTTGGCATAAGGAATGTTACTTTGGTTTTTATCTTAACGGTTACATTTTTCTGGCATGTCAGCCTAGTTCTCTTACTTTGTTAATTGATGTCTCCGTTTAAGGCTCAGGGCAAGCCCAGGGAGCAGGATTTTCTCTCTATTGTCCCCTACCCTCCCAGGGGAAGATTTAAAAAAAAGGGAATAGAGAAAAAGATGCTTCGCAGAAAGTTGGAAGTTAAGACTGTAACAAGTTTAATGAAAAACAACAGGGGAAAGGAAAAGGGAATTAATAAGGGACAAAGGATATTTCACTATATACAAAACCCAATCCCAGTAGTCCCGAGTGGATGTGTCCGAGCAGTGCCTCGTGGCCACTGCGACTGCTGTGACTCGTCACCTGGGACCGCAGTGGTGCTGGGAGCAGATGGCTGTGGATGCTGCCGAGCACGTGGAGGTAGTCCCAGCCATCCTGAGATGCAACAGGAAGCAGCCCAGGAAGCCAGGAAAAGCCCACGAAAACCTCGGGCCTCCTTGGTTTTTTATAGACTGTGGCCAGAAAGGGGAGGGAACAGTACTGATCTCGGACCACCTAGGGTCCTACAGACACCACCTGTCCCTCCCTTTCAGGCTGCTAACCCTTAAACCATAACAATTGATCTGCTCCTAATTTACAGCATTGCACACATACACTAAAATAAACTCATGATTGAAATCATAACTTTTGGGGGTTTTAGTTCTTACAAAGCACCTTACAGAATAAAAACTTCTATTCCCTGAAGAATTCAAGTCTGGCAATTCCAGCACTATTTTGAATATTTTATTTCTTTTTTCTTCAAGCAGTTAATTTTCTATTTTCTTGAGACCTTGTACACACCCTCCCAAAAAAGTCTTCCCAATAACTTCCTGATTTTATGCTATTTCTTTTAGGTTTTTAATGACCTTTGATACTATTGCTTATGCAACATTCACATTTTATTCTGGTGGGATATTCAGCATCACAAATACTTCTGCACTGCCCTCACTTTCCCCAAAGAAAGGATTCTGTGTGGTACAAAGGGAGGTCAATCTTGTGCACGACACTGGGGCAGCACCAACCAGACTTTCCTCTGTTTGTCACCTACAGCAGCTCATGAAGGAAAAAGGTTGGGGTGACAGGCTGTTACAGCAATGAGCAACACTTGTCTTTTTTTTTTTATTAGACCTTGCTGCCTGACTTTCCAAATGACTTCTTAAGGATCTTGGACAAGAGACATTTAGGTGTCAAATAGAAAATGGACCAAGAGAGCAGGCATCTTAATGGATAGGGGAGGCAACATAAAATACTACTAAACCAGAGAAATAAAACAGTACACTTCCAGGACTAACAGGTTTTGAAATCCCAGCAGCTACCTCACTATTTCTAAACCTCCAGGCTATGACAGTGTCTTTTTTTTTCTCTTTTCTTTTTAATAAATTATACAAATAGAAATTATATACATATGTGTATATATGTATAATATATGTCTATTAAATACTGTATGTATTATATACAAATATAAATTATTAACCAAATAAATGATACAAAATCTCCATTTACCACAGCATTCATAACAGAGCAGGCATTATGCTCTGGTCCTTCCCATTCCGATAGATGAGTGGGCACTGCAAACAGAGGAGTGACGCATTAGGAAGGCACAGCAAGTCCCCCAATTTCATTGACCACACACCAAAATCCCAGGATGAGGATGTAAAGTTCTGTGGTGCAGAAAACCTAAAGGCAATGCTAGTTTGAATTAAATTTTTGTCTTTCAGACATCTATGAAAGCATAAAACTTAAAAAGTTTGGGGATTTCAAAAGCAGGTCTGTACTTCTTTACTTGTGATGGTAAATTTAATATGAATTATTTTCTTAGCATCCTGAAAGCTCAAATTGTCGATAGGGGAGGTGGTTCCCTAGGAAATAGCTAGCAAGAGGGTAATTATATGACATCTCACCCAATACGACCTTGAGATTCAGAAACCATGAATCCGTTTAACACTGTCCCGTTCAACATTTTTTAAGAAGTTTTTTTTACATGTCATACATGTAAAAATTGGCACCTGGACAATCATCAAAGTCTCCCAAATTGGGGATTAGAGTGAGCTCATCCCATCATGGTAAGAACTAGCCTTTGTTCTCAGTGTGACATCTTGCATTAATAGGAGATCATTTTCTCACAATCACCACCATTCATCTGGAGTGCAATGGGGTCTGCATCGAACAACTCCTCATTGAATTGCAGAAAACAGGGAAATAACTGCCGAGTTTTCCCGGTTACGCTATTGATATTTAAGTGCCGTTCTCTGTGGGGACATAACAGCTTAACTCCAAAGAGGCTGTGACCTATTTCCATGATTACTGCTGCACTAATGAACAAATGGTTTCTAAAAGGACATAACCGCACTGCGAAAGTTTGGAGAAAGATGGATGCTCCTGAGAGAACAGGCTGGGTTAGATAAAATAGCTAATTTAGGGAATTAATTGCTCTTACTCTGTACTGAACAAGGGAATAAATGTTTGCGCACACATCCACAAACAAATACTTTCATATTGATTCTGTGTTTTAGCTCTGAATCCTACTGACTTTGAAGCTAGTCTCGCAGCATCATAGGTTTGGAGGAGATGGAAGGGTGAAGACCTGAAAACATGTATATCATCCACATGCCCAGCTCTACCATGGCTATAGAGAGTGAAAAAGAGTCCATACTAATGTAAAACATTTCCTTTTCGTAAGAGAGCATCTTCAGTGTTGTGTCTGTTTCAGTAAGATAAGTTCAAATCATAGACAAGTGTCTAATTTCCATCGAGAATCAGCTTTTACCCTATTTGGCATCAGGGGTGGCAGGACTAAAAAGTCAGCAAGATCATGGGAGCCCATGAATTAATTTAAAATAGTACTTGAGCTCATTCAGGCTCAGAGGCCTTTGTTTTACATGAAACAACCATCCAAATTACTTTCTTCATGAGTGCCATTACCTGATGCAATTCTTCATCGCTAAGAAATAGTATTTAATCCCTCATCACTGTGGATTGCATTTAAACAGTACTAGGTGGGAATCCAGCTCAGTCGTCTATGTGAAAAGCCACTGTCTCTTTTGAGAGCATACATATATGAAAACTCACAGATTACTAGGAAGTTTGCCAGTTTAACTTGAGGGAAAAGAGGCCTTTCTGCTTCTAAGAATTGACTGGGCTAAACTTACTACAGAAGCATGACAAGATTCTCTGCTACAAGATTTGTTCAAAACAACAGAAGTGGTTCTACCTTGGTACATGACAGAGATCAGATCTGCTCAACAGGGTCCTTAATGGTCATTTGCCAGATGAACTGCATAGAAGCGCAAGCAAATGCAGCCACACTCTCCCTAGGGAGGGCAACTCCACACATGATTTTTAAGAAGCTCATTACATCAGTTTCTTTACTTTCCCTATAACTGGAACATAGATTTCCAAAGCAATTACATCCACAAAGATTAAAGGAATAGAAACTCACTCTCAAAATATGACAAAGAGAAGAATTTCAGCCCTGCAGAAGTTAAGCAACTCATCTAAGATCTGCATGTGGTCTTGCTCTATAGTCCATGGATAAAGAGAAGCACCTCTAGAGGGTTATTAATCTCATTTGTCTTACACAGCTGTCCCCACCACTTCAGAGGAACTTCCTGGCTCCTCACAGATCTCTCCTTCTGTTTTGACCAGCTAATCTGATTTGGTACTTCAAAAGTCTTTCTTGGGGAAAGTGATGCCAAAACTAGTATATAGCCCAAGATGCTGTGGTTCTGTTTAATCTCTATTTTCCCCAAGAAAAAGCAGTATGTGAAAACATAAACCAGCTCTGCTCGCTTAGGCTTTTCTTGACAAGGAACTAAATCAGCAAACCTCTACAAAGGGCTTTGTCAAGTAAAACAATTTTAAAAGAGTATTAACAGTTGAGAGACTATTCCTTTCAGTCACACATTCCAACCACCAGCCTGTATCCATTGTGGATACTTCTTGCATCCCAAACAAAGAAGTCTTGATCAAAAAGCAGCCACAACCTCTTTGCAAAGTGGCCTGCAATAATTCACAGCCTATGGATTAATACACTTATGATAGGTTATTCTACACTGCTAACTCAAATGGTCCTTGGGTCCACTGGCTAAGAAGGAACAGGGTTGGGAAGCAAGCAACTAGCAACTCTCTCTCTTGACAGTAATGGATTAGTTTCAGATAAAAATGGTGAACACACAACTTCTATATGCTCATCAGCAGAGCCCTCTAGATGGTTAAACCCTGGAAGAGGCTGACAAAGAGGCTGTGGATTCTGTACACTTGCAGATTTTCTGATCTGAATGGCACAAGTCCATGAGCCACCTGCTTTGAAGTTGGTCTGACTTTGAGCAAATTGGATGGGAGACTGCCAGAGGTGTCCCTTTCAACATAGTATTTCAATGATCCTGTAAGGTCTTCCAAAATCAAGTTGTATTTTTTGATACACATTCTCCAATTTGAATTTGTCACTGGTGGATGAAGCAGCCAATGTTAAAACAGTTAACTTAACCAATTATTTGTTTGCCTTCACTTCCATTTACATTAAGATCTTCTTTCATTGCTTGGGGAGTGGGGTGGAGCTATAAAAAAGACCTTATAATATATAAGAATCAGAACCATTAAATTTTGGGTTTAATCCACAGAGCTTCATGACTATGCAACAGAATTTCTTTCTTTGAGCTTTACTGTTTGAGAAGAGTATAGCATACTTAACTCCAGGATAGCTAGCTAACGTAAGCAAATATACATCTGTATCAATACTGAATTACATATAATTTGTCACAGAAGAGACTCTAAGTGTGGATTTATTGATAACTGCCTGAGCAATTTTACCAAGTATAGGGATGTTCAACACTGCCGTCATTATATACTGCCTCGTCTCCTGAAAATAATTCCCAAGTTACATGTGACTTCTGACATACTTTCCCCTAGCTTTGACCTTTAAATAATACAGTAATTGCACAAGGATTTTAAGTGACCTTAAATCCATTATACATAAGTAATTACAAGACTTCAACTGAGAAAGATTATTCTTGTGCTGTTTCCAAACTATTTTATTAAATACTTGAAACACAACAAATAACCATTGTTCTCTTAAGCTATATTCACAAGCCTTGGGTTTGGACTCAAATCATGGCTCATCAGTGATGTTAGATAATATACACTAATGCTTTTAAAGATACTGAGAAATCTTGCAATTGTTAGTATTATATCTTATCTATGCACACTCAAACCTGATACCATGAAGCAGTAGGCTGAGCAGTACCCTCTTTTTTTTTTTGTCTGTCTTTGTAGTAAAAGATCCCCCAAAAAAATCCTAAAAAGTAAAAACATCCTAAAAAAAAAAAAATCAGGCTTTTTCATCAAATTGGTTTTTATTGCAGTGCTCTAATTAACTGGTAATACCCCTAATATTGCCTGCAGTTTGCTGTGGCACACTATTATCTGAAGTTTCTATTATTCTTTCTGATAAACGTACATCTACTGTAAATTCTTTGAGACTGCTCTGTTTCATCTGTGTTTGAGCTATGAAGGCCTGATTTTTCTGGATGCTCTAGGTGCTACTGTAACACAGAAGTTAAATAATGTTCCAGATGTTCCCCACTGCTCACACTGAAGCTGACAGTTTTCAGCAGAGAATCTGGAAGGCTTCAAGATTTCTGATTTGTAGCAAGTCTGTTCAGAGTTATATACGATCTCACCTTTTTGTGCTCTTTTCCTGCAACCAAGATATAGAGCATACATGTGCATATGCTTTTTAACACAGAAAAAGTCAATGAAGCGGAGCAATTCAAGCTTCTCCTCCCCCTCCCCCCACCCTGTTTTTTAAGTAGTCAAAAATCAACAGCCAGACATTGTTCTTAGCTGCTCTTTTGGGTTCCCAGACTTTGGAATGTTTTCTTGCTAAATGTCAGACAAGGGAGAAACAACTGCACATAAGTTATTTTAAGACACTTTTTAAATTCAGTGACAACAAAGATATACTTGTAAGGAACAATTCATTATATCCATTTGTTTTCTTCCCCATTTTGCATGAAATCCATCGATCCCACAGGTGTCTTCTCTGCACTGACTATATGGAAGAGTCCAGATGTAGGTGTCTACCTCCATGCTGTAATTCTTCATCACGTCTGGTAGTCTTAAACCATGTATTACCCCTCCCATCAGACTCTGATTATAAGAAGCGTTTCTCAGCTCACAAAGGTAATAACATAAAACCTTACAAGGGTAGTTGAAACACACAGAGTTTGGGCTGATTTCACATTACCCTGGCTTAAAAAGAGAACGTTTTTTCATACACATTGATACTTGTACCCATGCTGCCCGAACTTGCAATGATTTCTTTCTAGGAATCATCTTCCACACACAGTGAAAAAAAAAAAAAAAACCACCAAAAAACTTCAAATCCTAAATCATTTGACAATACCAATGTCTCAATCTCATGAAATTGTAAACCCTTAAGCATTTTCCTGACCCAGTTTTCCTGTTCCTGTTGGGAATTACCAGGCTGCACACAAGCTTTGCATCCCCAGACTCAGAATAAAGAGAGAACACCTGAATGTTCCCAAGTGACTGGTGGCTCTGGGTGTTCATCTTGAAATATGGGAACAAGGACAGACATTAATAAATTGTAAAAACTGATGCATCTGAAATCACTGCTCTCTTCTGAAATCCTAGGCCATCGCCAGCTTAGATTCTTGGCACAATTGCACGCTGAATGTTCCTCAGCATACCATACTGAAAATTCTCATTTCATTCCTGTCTCATTGCACTCCATCTCACTTTTGTGTGCTGTACTACAGCAATGCAGTGCAGCTAATGGGACCACTATAGTCAAAAAGTGACTCTTGATGCTTCTTTTGACCAAAACCTTGCTCTCATAAAACCACCACTCATCGTCACTGCTCAAAAATCCCTCAAGGAGTTTGAAAATGGTTACAGCCTCTCTCAGTGCAGCATACCAAAGCCAACCGTATCCTGGGCTACATCAAAAGAAGAGTGGCCAGCAGGTCAAGGGAGGAGATTTTTTCCCCCCTCTACTCTGCTCTTGTGAGACCTCACCTGGAGTACTGCCTCCAACTCTGGAGCCCGCAGCATAAGAAGTGAGCTGTTGAAGTGAGCCCAGAGGAGGGCCACAAAATTATCAGAGGCCTGGAGCACCTCTCCTGCGAAGACAGGCTAAGAGAGTTGGGGTTGTTCAGGCTGGAGAAGAGAAGGCTCTGGGGCGACCTTATTGTGGTCTTCCAGTACCTGAAGGGGCCTACAGGAAAGCTGGAGAGGGACTTTTTACAAGTGCGCATAGTGATAGGATGAGGGATAATGGCTTTAAACTGGAAGAGGGTAGATTTAGATTAGACATTAGGAAGAAATTCTTTACTGTCAGGGTGGTGAGACACTGGCACAGGTTGCTCAGTAAAGCTGGAGATGCCGCCTCCCTGGAGGTGTTCAAGGCCAGGCTGGACAGGGCTTTGGGCAACCTGGTCTGGTGGGAGGTGTTCCTGCCCATGGCAGGGGGTTGGACCAGATGATCTTTAAGGTCCCTTCCAACCCAAACCATTCTATGATTCTACTATTAAACAAATCACCTGTGTGTTCAAAATCCTACAACAACAAAACTCTTTATGATTGAGCACTTCTCCCTTTCCATATCAGATTTAATAACCTAGTGCAACTAAGGATAAAACAAGCAATGTATCAAGAAGAAAATAATTTCCACCTTTCTTTGGCTCTTACCACAGTGCCCAGGGTTGTACTATTCATCTCTGCCTCAAGGGCAGCTGTCAGAGAAGAAAAACATCTTTCCCTCCTCCTTTCTGGACCTTGTACCCTGAGACACCAACTTCAATACCAGCTATCAGTACTCAGCAGGAAAAAAAGTGGTAGAGAAATACAAATCTAACCCTAGATCCTAGTCTAGTAACTTTGCTGCCAATTAAGTGAAGGAATTAGCACACTGATTCAACTTAACCAGAGGAGCTGGATTTAAAGTGGAAGTCTGCTGGGACCTCCAACCTTCTCCAGATCCCCACCTTAGATCCTAATCTACCTTTTTAGCTGCTTCTTATACTTCTTCATCCCATCATTTGTAAGGTAAATTTAACAGTGAAAACCTACATTTCACTCCTCCCACTTCACACGCTGTTCCCAGCATTTTCACAGCTGTTCCTGGTTTTGCTCTCATTGAGGTCTCCAGCAATACCTTTAAATTTGAGGCTTTGACTTATGACCCTGTTGGCACATTTATGACTTTCAAGGGTTCGCATTCAACATAACATCCTGATTCACACCATCTACTCTCCTCCTACTTCAGTGCCAGGGTTTTGTCTAATGATTCTTGCTACACTTCTCCATAAAGCACCATGAGTTCTCCATTGCTTCCTCCATTTCCTTCTTTACCCCTGTTAAACCTGGGATGAATGGTATTTGTTTTATTTGTTTGGTTTCCCATGGGAGTATGTTATAAGGCTGTTTTGTTCTGTGCAACTGGGATGCAGAAAGGGAGGGTCATTCCCAGCTGCAGCACGCTGCAGGGAGTGGAAGTCATTGATGGGAGAGGGAAGCCATTCCTTCCCCAAAAGCAATGAGCCAGTGCTAACCTGGGGGAAACCTTCCAGATCAAAGGACAGACAAAAGCAAGAGATACACAGGAAGAAAGGAGGAAGCAGAGGTCATATCAAGACAGAGGTTCTCCTCAGAGCAGCAAGGAACTCTGTGGAAGCTATTCATACCAGGAAGCTACCAAAATTAAAAAAGATTGACCCTGCAAGGACAGAGTGAGCAGGTTTCAATTTTTTGTCCTTCTGTTTTAACATATTCCTATTTAGAAGTCACCATGCGGAATTAACTGCACCCTGGTCACTTTTAACATCCCTCATTCAGCATGCAGGAAAACTTTTCTCCATGTTCTTACACTTTTGGGTCCACCACATTTAGGCTGCATCCAAACATTGCCACATTTCTCCCTGTAAAATTAATTTCTATCTATCATGTCTCTCTTCCATGGATTTCAGTGACCATTACTCTCTCTTCTCAACTTCAAATCCATTATAAAGCCCTTCTCTTCTACCATGTATAAAATAAAATATTACACATGTGGCAGTGTAAGTGTATCCATCTCAACCCTTCCCATTCTGTATGTTGCTCTGTAGAGCAGAAATTGTACAGGGAGTAACATGCTTCCCCATAGATGTCTAGGCATAAGTGTCCACAGAGGTACCACTAGTCTACACTTCTATTATAATCGATGCAGATCTACATACAATCCAATCAGTGGAGCCTAGAGAGTGATTTATCTCATGTTTAAGTCAACATCTAGGGTACAATCCATTTGTCCCTGTCCTATGTTTATGACAAGTCACTAGCCATAGCTGTCCAGTGTCATTTTCACTAGAATACTCATCCTAGCTCACAGCTGCAAGTCCAAAAGGGCATGGAGCAGGTGTCCTGCAAGCCTATATGACAGCTACCTACCTATGAAGATGGCCCAGGCTCTCTAGCATATCTCAACTATAACCGTACATCTATGTTTAAGTAACTGAACTGAGCCCATACTGGTAAGCAGCTGAACAACTGCACTCTAGGCTTTACCGACCACACTCCCTGGAAGCTTAAGCACACTATAACATTTAATGTAGCTGTCTTCACCTCAACATGAATCATACCTGCTGTATCCTCCAAGATGCACTGGCAGTACTTAGTGATACACAGCCATCACAGGACCTCAGCAAGTAATAACAGCAAAGAACATTTGCCCTGCTTTCATTTCACTATGCAAACATTCACCTGTTAATCTAAAAATAAATAAATAAAATAAATAAGTCAAATTTATATGTTCTAAGAATCTATCCTGTACTTTGCTTGTCAAATGAACAGGATGTGGGGTTTTGCCCTAAGAGGCAGCAAACTTCTGAAACTGCCTGTAGAAAAGCAGAAATTCTTGCAAATCCAGTGTGATAAGTAAGTCACTTAGCTTTCTTTGCATAAATGGATTCATTATGTGCAGATGTACAAGTTTTTACAGAAGAACAAGTCACATCATTATTGTGTTATTTGACCAGAAATGAAGCATAGACTAATGCCATCTGAGAAAAGGAAAGAAAAATCCTGTGTTTTTGAGTTAGAACCTCAGGCAAATCTAAAAGATACATGCAAAATGAGCAAGAATATACCTGGAGATGCTAGCAGAGTCCTCTGATGAATAACAATCAGAAAATAAGAAAATTATTTTTTCATTACACTGCTGTCTCTAATATCCTTTAATCGGCTCTGGCAATTTTACTAAACATCCAGAAAATCACTTTAAACTGTACTCTGATAGATCCTCTCCAAGATGAAGGAAAAAAATGAGCACAAACTATTTCATTATAGCAAGCAAGGAAGCTGAACATCCGTGACAATTTTCTAATTCCATTTATACCTTGGATTAAGAAAAGTGACTCATGTGAGTACTTACACTGGCAACTACAGAGAAAAAAAACACAAAAAAAAACTAATTATGAATTTTATCTCAACACTTTTGTTGAGTTATATGACAAAGAAGTCCTTATTTTCAAATCTTACGGCAGCAGAGAATAAGATCCTCTTTCAGATACTACTGACATCCCTATAAGAGAAAACAGTAACTCAGAAGCATCCCCACGTACTAGCAAGGAATTAGACCACCACCTCAACTGTAAGAGCACTAATTTCTACAACAAGAGACATGGTCTAAATAGAAAAACATTATTAAATGCCCCAAAAACTGCAAAAGTGGTGCTAGGGCAAGGTAGCTGATGAAGAAAACACATCCTGGCCTAAAAGCTGGTTAGTCAGTAAGACTTTTGTTAGGAGAGACAGACAAGCAGCAGCGCTTTTTTCCCTACTGGCAGGGCACAGTGGGGACTGGGGGGCTCCCCTGGGGCCAGAAACAGTGGGAGGCCCTCCCAGGGCAGGGCTACTACTTTAAACTTCCCTTGATTAGTCTATGAAACTAATCCTGATGAAATACAGGATTTCTAAATAAGAGCAGAAAATGCTTTTTCTGCTAACAACCAAATTGAACCTGGCAAAACTGAAAACTCCTGTCAAGAGCACATACAAGGTAAAAATTACTTTATCTTATTAACATAAGTAAGAGTATAATGCCACAGAGTTAACATGTTGTGTGCATCCTACATCTGATGCTTAGTTGCCTCAGCAAAAGACAAAGAGCAAAAATAGAAAGACTCATGGAATCAGAGTACCAGGTTGGAAGGGACCTCAAGGATCATCTAGTCCAACTTTTCAAGGTAAAAAAAGATGAAAGATACTTTTAAAAAGATACGTCATTGCAGATGTTCAAACCTGAAACTCTCAGGGTTTGCAGTAGGACAGTTTGGTTTGTAATTCCTCTATTTGTTTGCTTATTTTGGCATGTGATTCACTGCAGGACACTACCAAAAAGCAGGTGTGGTGATACTGCAGAACAGGATAAGGACAGATATTAAGCGGGCATCCTTCACCTATAGCACAGGACAAAGAACCAGGAAATTTATCCACAAATCTACATACACTTTACATGGTGAGCTAGCCCCAACTAATTTCTTTCACTGTAGCAGATTTGCAGCAGATGTTCACCCCAGTCACATGCAACAGTTACACTGCCTATCTGTCCAAAAACTCCAGCTAACCTATGCCCAACTTAGGAAAGCACTGAAACTGTGGTTCCATTGAAGGTAATAGATCCTGTAACATTGTTAAAAATTACTAAGATGCTCAAAAGCTTTTGGATTCCTTCCTATTAGAGCTTCTTATCATAAGCTAAAAAAAACAACCCTCAAACAACTGCTAAATCAAAGCATCCAATGTAAACAAAATTCTACTACACAGTATTTTGTTTCCATAGCACAAGTCATAGCTGAAAAAGATACTAATTACATCAGTAATGCAGCTGCATTAATTACAGCTGCATTAATTAGAGCAAATTTCTGTAACTCAACTAGGCTGGCACTTGAAAGTGCTTGTTCAATACTGACACATTTCAGAACTTTGCTCATCTCTCATCAGCAAGTCAGTGAATTTTTAACTTGGCGCTGTGGGGGTTACACAGGGATCCATTCAAAGGGGGTGATGTTTGATAAATGTGTCTTCAGCTGCCCTTGTGTTACCAAGAGAGCAAATAAAAGTGGCCAGCAGGCAGAGCTCAGCCTCTTCAAGCCCTTACCAGCTACAGCCCTCAGATCCTAGGATTTTCTTCTCTCATTTTGTGCCCGCCCTGACAAGTGTCAGTTTACAACACTCTGCATTGCTAAAAAACCGTTTAAACTTGAAGTGATAATTTCAACAACAACCAAAAAAGCCCACAGTTTGCCTTTGCATGCTGCATGAAATGGGTTAGGAGAAATAAAAGCTTCTAAGTCAAATCCTTCTCAGATCCTGAGCACAGTGCTGAGTTTTTAACTCAGCCTGTGCTCTTATTAAAAAAAAAAAACAAACACTGCAACAATGGAGAGTCTTCCTATGCAAGGATGGGAAAAAGGAAAAATGAGCAGGAGTCAGACCTCAGGACTTAGCTCTTTAGGGTCGGTTAATGCCTTTTCGAGATTTTTACAGTTCAGTACACTCGTGCCTCAGGTGAGGTTCTTGCCAGCTCAGAAATTTTCACTCTAAGTTTAACCTTACTGAGGCAAAGACCTGCAAGTCTACCCCACACAAAAGGAAGAAAAACTGAAGAATAATCTGTAGGATGAAGCTTTTGCTTTCAATATTGTTATTCCATTGAAAGGAAAAGACAGTCCACATCATATTGCATTTCTACCACAACATCACTGTTGGGACAGCACAGTCCCATGATCAAACTGCGCAGGAAATTGAAGGGGTGGAAGACAAAAAGGGGTGGTTTAAGAGAAAAGATGGGGAAAACTGAAGAGGCAGTGAAGGGGCTGAAGCTGTGGAAATTGATTGAAAACACAACAAATTATCTTAATTACAAGTAAATAAGTCCTCAGACCAGGAAAAGCTCACTAATAAATATTGTTACTGATATCACTAGAGACAATCTTTGCCTAACAAAATGATGACATAAATGTAGAAAACTATGCTGTGCTCAAGATACTTACTGGCCTGAGGGAAAATACTGGTTGTAGTGATACTGGAAACAGAAACTGCCTGCATGTGGCACACAGCCTACAGGAACATCGATTACCCTCCTATACAAAAATCAAAAAATGCATTCCTTGCGTGTCACCAGAATGGCACATCACAGGACATTCAAAACAGCGTAAGGCATTCAGATGATTATTTACATACCTCTCAATAGGAATTTGGTACCCTACTCCCTTACATTAATGTATATTGTTATAAGTGGTTTCAATCAGTGGACAACTTAATAACCCAGACATCTGTCTACCATAGCCCTGATAACCACATCACTTAATATTCTACAGATGATCTGCTGTCTGAGCCACGGAGAGCAGCTGTTAACTGCTGACATGGCAATGCGCCACCAGAAACGGATATACCACCTGCTGATTTGCCCCATCTTAAATATACGTAAAATTCATTATCTCCTGAACAGTAACCCAGAGATAATATTCATCTATGCTGCCTGATAGCTTACCATTGCCCTAGATTTGAGATGCATTATACTTATGGGATGGTAAAAATAAAAACTCCCTATCCCAATATATATAAAGATTAATTATGAGTTGCTACTATCGTTACCTGCATAAGTTACATGAGAACACAATATCTGGCTCCTGCTACCAAAACCTACTTGTAGCACTGTCGTGGTTTAGGGCTGGGCCGGCC
>NW_010207259.1:0-212 GCF_000695765.1 Mesitornis unicolor
GGTAAACCCCAGAAAGGGCTTCTCCCTGTGTCCCCAGGGCCAGGGATCTCCGTGCTGCTCTGTGCCTCCCCAAACCAGGGCTCCTTGCTGCTGCCAGCCCCTCCTGCAGCTGCAGCCGGCGTTTCCCTGCAGGAGGAGGCAGAGGTGGGGGGCGGGGGGGTTGACCACGGGATGGAAAATTGGCAGCCGGTGGAGGGGGGGGGGGAAAGGAT
>NW_010207260.1:0-1168 GCF_000695765.1 Mesitornis unicolor
TGCTCTGCAGCTGGGCAGGGAGTGTGAGCAGCCGCCACAAATCCTTCATCGCGGGGCCCTGTTATATAAGAGGCTTTAGCCGGGTGACATCAGCCCCTCAATTAGCCTCTGATCTCGTTAGTGCAGCCGCGCTTTTGGGGCCAAAGGGGTACCCCAGCGTGGAGCCAGAGGGGACCGTACCTGAGGTTACGCCTTGCACCACACCTTGGGTTTTACTCCCTGGGGGATAGAAAGAGAGAGACAGAGACAGGGTTAGAGGAGCTCTGCCACATGCCATGCCCAGGACCCCAGCAGGGCTCTGAGAGCTGGGGTAGCATCCTGCCCACACCCCAGCACTGCCATGCTGGGGCAGCCATGGACTGAGCACCTGCCTGTGTCCCTATAAAGCTCCTCCGGTCCCTGCAGGAGCTCAGGCTGGGGCAGCACAGGGCCACTGTCATGTGCCAAGCAGGCAGAGACTCTGGGCCCAGTGCCATGCCAGGCACAGCTGGGCAGGGTGAATATCAGCCATGCTGCTGGGCTAAGCGTCCCACGGGAGCCAGGATCCACACCCTCAGGTAATGCCAATGTGACACAGGAAGCCCCACAGCTGGAGTGGCCTGGGGCTGGCCACGCCAACCTTGCCACGCTCCCTTCTGACAGAGTGACTCTGCCAACAGACACCAGGACACCCCATGGGACAGGAGCTGGGGGGAAAGGTAGGGGCTGAGGAACCAGGCGGCCGCTGCAGGATGGGGTCTCAGGGTCCTCCTTGAGGCCCTGGACCTGCATCCAGGGCACGCAGCCCTGAGCAGGGTAGAGGTCCAGGGCAGACACCCACCACCCAGGGGAACAGCCTGGGGGCCTCAGCCCTCCCACAGAGCCAGTGCCCTTCCAGAGCGGGATGGAGCCCCAGCCCTGCGCCCTCCCTCCCTCTCACTGCAGGCACGGGTGGCCTCAGCTCCCTCCCCGAGCATCCCAACCCCATCACCTGGCACACTGCCTGCCCGGGAGCTGCCTGCTCCCTGCCAGGAATGTCTTCTAGGACTTGGCCCTAGATGCACTGCAGCCCCAAGGGGTAGCAGGAAGGGACCCCCCCAGTCACCAGCTGAGTCCAGGTGCATGCAGCAGAGCCACAGCGTGGGATGCATTCCAGGACACAGCTTCTTGAAGTGGGACAAATGTATCC
>NW_010207261.1:0-3828 GCF_000695765.1 Mesitornis unicolor
ATATTAGTTGTTAGATTTCTGTCCAAGTCTGAAGTAAGAAAAACTAACAAAGTCATGGAGTTGTATATTTGTGAGGTAGAACAAGTCAAAGCATGGCAGTGGGGCGTATTGTCATTTTGTCATTGCATGTTCACTTGGTGTTGCTAGTATGTCTGTGATGCTGTATGGGGTCTGACAGATTCATCACATAGCTCAGTGAATGGCTTGCTTGAATTAAGCCGATGGGCAAACTTATTCACATTGATTGGCTATTGGTTTTGTGTTTTATGATTTGATTATTGCATCCTTGATCGGAGTAAGAAAAATGTTCCTTTCTTGCATATTAACTTTATCAGCAATATTTATGAAAGTGTATATGGTAGCATAGTAAAATAAAACCCCAATAATAGTGAACTAGCCTTGTCTGAGGGGCAGAGTCATTTCACTTGTACTGCTTGCTAACCTAACCTGTTATACTTAATAATGATAATGATGTGTGTTTATATATGTATGATTGTGTGTTCATATATATACACACGTTGCCCATCCATCACCCACCTACAAACACGCACACTCACACACATATACATATATACAGAGGTATTTTGCTCTGAATGTAATTCTGTTTTTCTAGTACAGTGTCAAACTGAAATATTTTTTTCATTAATTTTTTTTGAAAGCAAATAAGGCATATTGCAAAATACTCTGCACATAACATTTTGTAGTATTTTTTTTTTTTTACTATCAGTTTGTGTTACATGTTCTGTGGTCATACATAAGGTTTTGTATGAAATTTGAGTCAGGAGATTTTGTCCTATGGAAGTTGTGTATCTTCCAGATCTGAAATCTTATTCCTGGTAAAATCCCGATTTTCTAATAATTTACATTTTTAACATGACTATGTAGAGTATTTATTTTTGTCAAAGTACTAGTGTCTACAGAGTTATAATTTAATATATTTTCTGGTTCTCTTTGGACAAGCAGTTGAGAGTAATACATGATATTTTTGGTCACATTATCCTAAAATAGAATAGTACAGATTTTATTTAATTGGTAACACGCTCATTAAAGAATAAAAAATTAGAATGAAGAAAAAAATATATAAAACCTAAAATGTGAGCTTCTGTACATGGAGGTGATTTTTTAAAAATACTGTAGACTTACAGATCTATTTTATGAATAAACAATGAAAACCACTATAGTTTTAATCAAATAATTTTCACTTATTGAGGATCTTTCTAGTGATACATACTAAAAATTAAGGTTTTGAAACCACATAAAATAAAATAGCATCTTCAATCAGGATGTAATTTTCCATTAAATAATTTTATAGAAGGATAAATAGTTTAAAATGTACTTCATTCATTTCAGGATTGTACTTTTTAAGATTTAGGAAAAGAGCTCCTATACACAGTTTTAATTTCTAAATCAACCAGTTTGGAAGAGGAAAAATAATAGAATACAGTGATAACTTTACTCTTCTACTCCCAGCTGGAGCCCTCCAAGCTTTTTGAATTTTGCTATATAAGTTAAATCTTGAGAAATGGAGAACTTTGGGGGACTTAAGCAAGAATCGTATAGCCTATATACTGAGCTACTCAAATTTGAGAATGAAAAGGATCCGTTAGCATCTTGACCAGGTACAAAGGTTGTATTCGGCTTTGGTAACAGCAATAATATAGCATATATTTAACACTCTTCTTCTTCAAACACTTACAATTGATATGGTGATGTTTGGTCTAGTTTTTTTTCTGGTTATCCTGTGTGGTAGCTTATAGTTTGTTTATTCCCTAATATTGCAAATGAAAATCAAATAATTCACTTTGCTGGTACAGTGAGGTAATGGATTTGGGCATCTACCTATTAGGCTTGTATGTCTTTTTGTCTATATCTGATCTGTGGCAAACTAGAGGATCACTGGCATCATGTTGATATTTCATAATCCATGTTCATCACTCAGATCACTAATTGGGAATGCCTGGAGTATATGACTCATGTTATAGCCATAACAGTACCTTTTAGTGAAGGAACTAGAAAGTAGAAGTGGATGACTACAAAGAAAGAGAATGTAGTAGGAAAAAAAAGTCAGGAGTTTAAAATATTATGAACAGAGTGTTTCATGTAGAGCAATTTGAAAGGGATTTCCTGAAATAAAAATGTATTGCATAGAGTATTTTCTAATGATTGATACATGGTTCATTCTAAAACATTGTAGATATACTGCTTTCTGGGGGAGACACAAGGAGTCATATTAATGTAGGAAAACTTTGCAAACAATTACATTTCATAAAAATATAATCTCCTACCAAGTCTAGAAAACTACTTTGTATACTTTGATGTCTTGGTACATTCCTCTAATACTGGTTAGAATTAGCATGTTTTCTGGTACTCTGAAGGCTTGATTCACTTGTGTGTAATGTCAGTATTCATGCAATATCCATGTTACTATTAAAACAACTCTACTAGTTCAAATCTGAAGTAATACAGTAGTAAAAAAACTTAGGGCATTTGGCCCAGAATTATGGTAAATACCAATTATGAAACTTTTATCATGTCAGAGCTTATATTCTTCATACCCTGCTTCTGCTTCTCTTCCATTCTCCTCCACCATAATATCAAGGGATATTTTAAGAACCTTAAAGGAATTCTTAAGGAATTCTTAAGGAATTTAAGAACAAAGAAAGATTTGACTATTGCTGCAAAATCTGGTTTGGCATCCATGCTGGAAATCATGAAGAAAAAATTGAGAGAGAAGGTAGAGGAACACTAAAGCCTACATTTCCATACCTGGCTTCCTAAAGTGCTCCAAGTTTAAAGATGCTGAGTACATTTGCTGCCAGTTTCTTCTTGAACATAGTGGGAGCTGTTAAATGCTTGTCATTAAAAAAATAAAAATCAGTGCACCTATTCTGATATTACATATCTGCTTCAATATCCTTGCTTTCTTTTTTGTTTAATACATCTAGCCTATATCAGGTTATGTAGCATGAGTAACTTGGGAGTTTCTTACTTTAAAATAAAAATTGCTATTAAGTAATTATAGTTACAAATATTTTCTTTGGATGCATTTTTATGCATGCTTTTCCTCAAAAAAAAAAAAAGAGGAAAAAAGGAATCAGTTAACATATTTAAAGTAGGAATTCTCTCTTTAATATCTCTTTCAAATGGGCTTCTTCACTATTAGAGGTTATTGAAAGAAAGTGTGACTTTAAAATGTTTAAGTGTGTTGTATTCAGCAAACTGGATATATATGGAGTTAGGGAGTAACTAAAACATTGATTCCTAATCCAACAGACCAAAACTGTTACAGTCTATTGGGTCAGCGCCTGTGACACGATAGACCATAACAGTTCCTTTGGACATGTCAGTGGCTAATTACACACTTTTTAGTTTTCAGATCATTGACTTGATAGACCACAAAGAGGCAGATTAGAACAATGCTCTAAGTGTGTTCAACCCGAGCGCTTCCGCTGCCAGTGCGTTAAAAGCGAGAAAGAATGGACAGCATTGTGAGAGAGGCAGAGAAGAGGGAGGAATGAGATGTTATTAATAAAGTATGGAATGAATCGGATATAGTGTATATGGATTAGCCTTGTCATTTCCAATATGTTTTAGGCAAGGTGAGGAAGTATAAGAAGAACAAACTTTAACTGAGTAGATGAAATAAATCAAGAAAGAGGCAATTTACACTCTTGCATATTTCTACTGTAGCATTTCCCACCTCAAAGCATTTAGTTAGATATTTAAATAGAATATTTTTCATGTATCTTTCAGCTTACTGTGTTTCTAATACTCTGAGAACACACCTGTGGCAAAACAGCAGTTTGTAAGAATACTGCACAGCAGGAA
>NW_010207261.1:3859-23859 GCF_000695765.1 Mesitornis unicolor
GTTTACCCCTGTATCCTAAGGAACAACTGTTTTTGTGAAACTGCTATAGGATGTTTCATATACAAGCAGAAATAAGTAAGGTCTCCATTTAAACCCAATGTATACTGCCTCTAAACTCCATTTTGGTTTTATTGAATGAATTCTTAAATAATTTTGGAAAGGTTTTTATTTAAATAAAATAAATGGTATTTTAGTTAGAATATGAGAAAATGATGTTGTAAAGTAATTTGTAAAATCATTGAAACCTTAGAATAAACTACAGAGAAAGAATTGTAGTTACTCATAATTGCTAAAGAATGTTATAATTATGCCTCTCTGTATTAAGAGACTTTATTGTGGATAAAATTGTGGCTACTAGTAAACTAGTAAATAATCATTATGAAATCAGAAACAACTATAAAGTATATTTGAATGAGACATTGTTTTAAAGATGACATGATATACATAAAGAATGAATCCCCCAATAAAATAAATAAACATTTGTGATGTATATTACTGGATAAATAAAGTCACAAGGCTGACTGCCCGAAAGGAATCAAAATATATGTCCAAAATATAGTAATAAACAAAATTTTCAAATATAAATTATAGAACTTATAAAAAATAGCCTTAATTTAGCAGTCCTGGATCATACTGACTTCAGTTTACATTGCTGACACAGAGCACTTCTGAAGTAAAGTTACTGGATTACTTCTTCAAGGATTTAGTGTCTAGACTGTGTTAATCACAGTAAAAAGCAAAAATTCTTAGAGCAGTTGTGCCACTATCATCAGTATTAATTCTACAATTGATTTATGTGATATTTCGAATTCCATGAGTTTTAGGTTTCACCTTAACCTTAAAAATCATGTGTTCCTCTTGCACATAAATTTGCATATTTATACTATGCATATTGTATCATTAATAATAAATTTACACTGCATATATTATGTAATCCTTCATACATAGAAAAAATTCCACTGATACAGTAGGTAAAATGAATTAGAAATAAGCATATTTGTATAACTCTGATTTAAAAAAAATAAATCAGGAAATAAAATACGTGTAGATTTAAAATGTTAGGTGAAAGAGCTACAGGTTTTTCCACTGGTTGTGGTGTAGGACATTGTCCACATTTTGGTAATAATGCAATTTTTGCAACATCTAAACTAATTTGCACAATTAACTATACTAAATTGCAAATTATAGCACCAAATTGCTAGAAATTTTCTTTATACAGTCTTTGAGGGATAATTGAGGGAGAAAGAAGGAGAGTCCACATACAAGACATTGCCATGGAAGAATTATATCTACAGTATATGCAGTATGGACACTTCATAATTTCCCTAACATGGTTCACAGTAGTGTTATGAGGCTACACTAAAAGGAGTCTCTTTAGTTAGCTCAACAGAAGGGCTAAAAAAGTCTGTCCATCTGCTAGGGAAAGCCTGGAATAAGGCTACAAATTATGAGAAAGCATCTTCTGTTGATCATTTTTTCTCTTTAGGTTTTTTTGGTTTGTTGTTTTGTTTTGTTTTGTTTTCTCTGAGTAAATGGAACAACACAGGCATATCACCAGTCTTGGGAATGCATATTTCCACAAGTGTCTGGGAGAATTAGGGTTTTTCTTTCTTTTTTTCTTTTTTTTTCCCCTCTCTTTTCTGGAAGGTGTGCTTTTCACAATTGCATAACTGCTTTCTGGTATTAAAATGAATTATTCCTGCTCAAGAAGTTGTGTGACTGGTGACAAGATAAAATATAATGGGAGAGATTTCTTAGCATTTCTGTCTCCTGCTGCCTTTGGCAGTCTGAGTTATGTTAGAAACATCTTGTCATTGGCTAATTCATGCTGAAATGTCCTGTATTGAGCACTAAGAAGACACAGAGAAAAAGCAATGCAGAGGTGCCTAACCTGGCAGCCCCTTGAAGGGTTGGTTAAGCCACGTGGAAGCAGGCATCTGGTGCCATCAGAGCCGCTCTAGGGCATGGAGACACCTGGGCAGGCAGAGGTGGCTTTGGTCCTTCTGGAGTGGCAGCTGAGTCCAGGCAGATGGACATGCGACCTTTGCTTGGGCAATCAAGATGAGCTTTATTGTTTTCTGTGAGTTACTATTTACAGAAGTAGCTACATCAGTTTATTTTGATGCATGGTTTTACTCCATGTGCTTCCAAGGCCTGCCTCAAAATTTCAGAAAAGAGCATTTAATGAGCTGGTCAGGAATGATGGAGGTGGGAGATGCATTATCTTTTCACAATGAAAGCAGAATACTTAAATGAAAGCAGAATATCTGCGTCTTCCTCTTTGTCTTGCCATCATTATTAGTAGTTAGGTTGAAGAAGCAGCTCTGCAGAAAAGAAAGAACCTAGTATGGAAGAAATTAGTCTAAAAATAAAACATATTTTCCTAATGCACATCAGGTCAAACAAGTTACTGCTAGTGTTGAAGCTTGATACCATATGGATTACTTTCTGTATATAGTTTTATTGTTACTTCATTTAATACATATTATAGGTATGGCTGTAAAATTGTTTAGTTGTCTTTGTGTTGTGATTCAAATGCTATGAATATGATAATGTACTTTGATCTTACAGTAATGGGAATATAAAGCATGATAATAGCAAAATCAACCTTCTTATTGCAGTTATTATACTAATATTAAAAAGTTTAACTTCTTTAGCCTTGATATTTAAATTTAGAACACCATAACAGGGGAGTTAGGGAGGACTTCATAAAACTATTTTAGAGGGATTCTCTGAAACTTAATTCATACTTTCCATACTGTCCATACTGAATATTACAGAAACTATTCAATCAGACAGCTGTAAGCTGTGTTATAATTCATAGTGGAAAAGGCCTCAACATTAGAGTCCTAACAAGAGCAATGAACCCTTTAAAGTTTAGTGCATGAAGGAAAAATAAAGTATTTTTAATAATATAATGGAGAAATGTATATATGTATCACATATAACACTTTTAGGAAAAATCATTGCTACACTATATAGCTAGCACCAGATCCTTGGAGAATACAGTTTAGAGTAGCTCCAGTGTAGTCAATGCTTTCAGTTAAACTGCATCAGTTTTACCTGATGAGGTTCCAATCCATGAAATCTAAACACTGACTGTATTTATAACTCCCGTGGTGGTCTTACCAGAAAAAGTTAACTGACAGTTGAATGAATAGTTCAAATCTTACCACTGTAACTTCTGTTCGGTATTGTGTTTGTCTCCCTCTTAATTTCCTATGTTCTAGGGTTCTGCAGTGTTTTCAGCAGTTTCGATATTTCAGAGCAGGGAGGGGGGCAGAGAGGGAAGGCTGCATCTCTGTGTTAAGCAAAAGTATTTCTGTCAAGTTTTGTGATGTTAGTAAGCAAAGTCCAAGAATTCTGGTGTATGAAACAATCACTGTATTTTAGTGAATTAGAATTTATTTTATGTTTCAAATTTCCTGGTTAGTGTGATTATTCGTAGGGAAGTCCTGATTTCTTAAAATCCCACTTGACCTATATTATGGCTTCTATGGAAGCTCTGTGTTGCCCTGAAGAGAGGCTAAAACCTTCTGGGAGTGCTGGGTGAAATTATATGGGTGTCAAAATTTTGTTCTTAATCATGTTCTGTGTGAACTATAAATAGTGTTGCAAAGTCCAGCTGTCATCCAGACTTTCAGGGAGAAGATAGGACACAGACAGCACTTAGTAATTTGTCTCACGTTCCCTGCAAACATAGGTTCTTACACCCACAATGACCCAAGTATACCAAATTCCCAGATACTGCTGAAAGTGCTTTTATACAGCTGAAGAATAGTAGGACCAAAGAATGTAGGAGGGAAAATGTGGCAGTAAGTTGACGTTTTTTTAGGAATATGTAGTAGTACAGAAAAAGAGGAGCATGTCCCTTCCCAGAGTGGGGTGACTATATAGGAACTTCTAGGGGGAGCACTCAGAGTAAGAGTCTATCCTGAAATTAGATTGGATTTGAGCTTCATGATGGTTACATCGCTCAAGTCATAACAAAGAGCATCTAAGACCCTGAATCCCTTCCTATCTTCCAGTTCCAGGTTCTGAATTTTCCAACTCATAGTAAATTAGCCAAATCACCTATGGGTCAGGCAGGATCTGTGGTGAGGTCTGTACTGCACACTCAAACTCTGTTACAAGTTCCTGCTCTTTGTGAGCTCCACTCTACTTTAAGTTGCCACTGACCTTTAAAATGAAGTCTATTTAGATGTAGAAAATATGATAGAAGTTGTATATATTTATGTGTAAAAAATATTACTCTGTTTTCTCAGTGAGGAGAAACTCTCAACTTTCCACATGTGAAGGATCCTAAAGTTCAGTATTGTATCAAAGATCTGCTATCTATTTAATATTCCATCAGCTGAGATGATTGGTGCTAGTGTTTGTGAGGATGGGAAACATTAGAGCAATTTTGGAAAAGTTTGAAGGAAAGTCAGAAATGTTCATTAAACAGAAATGCTGTCAACTTATTTTTTACTGATGGAGCATGTAACATGCATGCACACTAAAACCTAATCAACCTCATTGGAATATCAGGTTTCTCAAACTTGAAACTAACTCTCAGAATATGTTGATTAAAAGCAATTCAAAAAGAGAGTCAAAACTATGTAAGCATGCTTACAGAAAAGATTTTTGTAGAAATAAAAGCTAAAAATACTACATAGTACTTACATATTGTTGATGTGGTTCTAGTTAATTTGACACGTAAAGCCTTACCTAAGCTTAAATTCAGTGTTAATATGCATGTAGCTTCTGTATTATGTCAGTTTGCTTTAGAATGAACGTATGGTAGTTTTTAACTACTAAAACACAGTTAAGATGACTTGCAACAAGCAAGACTAAGACAGGTCTTCTTGAAAAATGGGTAGATGCAACATTTTGATTAGGTAAAGTACTGACAAAATATGTTTATGAAATATCTCAGGCCTTTTAATTTAACTTGTGGTAGTAAAAATATGATAAAGAAATTAGGCTATTGTATTAAAAAAAAATTAAAACTTGGATGGTCCAGAAGGCCTAATTTCTGAGAGAACATAACGTTTACTGAAGTCATTTGTAGTTAGTAAAATTTTTCACTAAATAGTGTATATAATGAAAAAACTTAGTTAAGCTTCACTTAAGTTCCTGTTCTTCACTTGCTTAAATATTTTGGTTTAATACTTTATTATCTAAGCCTTTCAATTCAGTGGCCTGCTTTAATTTACAACAGGGCACTTTTACTCGGGTGATAAAATTGAACCTGTTACACACTTTGAAGTTTGATGCTGCAGAGTATGGTTTTGATTCTGACAGCTGGACTTCTCCTGCCCACCTCATGCCATCACAAAAACTTTCAGACAATATTTGGTTTTATAGTGTGAGACCTGTCCCTGTTTAAATACAAATTATTATATTAAAATAACTGGAAGTCATTCTTGAGGGCATAAGCCCAAATAAGGGATCTTGTAATAAAAGGTCTCCTATGATAAAAGGTGCAGTACAGAAAGAGACACATTAAATATCATGCTTTTTTTTTTTCAAGCTACCCTGTGAAAAACTTGCTAAGATGGAAGTGCTGACAGAGGATAATGAAACACTCCTCTCCTGAAGCTATTCTCCATTTGACCACAGAGGCAATCTTTCTGGGACAATTTAGCAAGAAGCAAAAATTCACTTGTGGGCTTTTTTCGCAGAAGTAGTTCTGTATGTTGAACAGCCATGGCAAAAATAGGTTTTGCACTCTAGTGTTAAAAGATTTTTTAAAAAATGAATCCATTTTTATGGCATAGTATGGCCCTTTTACATCAAACTGACACGATCAAGGATAGAGAAAGCAAGAACCTAATGTACTGGGTATGCAGAAGGGCTGCTGAGTCGAAACAGAGATGCTAAAGCTGGTAGGGAGGCTTATGTCAGGTTTGGGTTCTTTGAGGAATATATTTGTCAGGAGTCTGCTAAGGGGTCTGTGAGGAGCAATGCAGAGGAAATTAGAACATATTTGAACCTTTTGGAAAATTGGAGTAATGCAGGCTCAATAACTACCCCAAAGTAAGAAAGAGCATCAAGTCACTTCTGCTGTCCTCCCCCTCTGTTTTTGTCCAAATTCAGGAAATACATCAAATCAAACATTACTTTTTTCCAACTTACCTTACTGGTAAAACGCTGTAGTAGATTTCAATTTACAGGAAGAAGTAAGACATTTATATATAGGATTTAAAGAAGTAATAGCATGCAGGAGTGTTTTCCCTTGGGGGAGAGCTGCTCCAATGTAACACAGACATTTTGAGTCCCAGTAGTACTCGTGGTGCTGTGACCCACACTGTCTGGGTTTCCATCAGAGCTCAGAGTGCCAAAGGGTGCCACTCCAGCACTTAAAAGGATTGCACTTAGCCCAGGGTTAGAATATCTGGCAAGCTGAATATATCCAACTGTACATTCAGATCAATGGATTTGTCAAGTTTCCCTTTCATTTTATTTTTCTGTTTATCTCCTGTACAACCAATAACAGCTTTTAATTTTTTTTAAAGAAAAAAAGTTCTTTCAATTTAAATTTTATGTTCCTTTACATCTGACGTATAAAACAATGAGCAGTAAAAATTTTGTTCTATACTTTCACTGTTAATACACAAATTTAATTGATGGAAGCAATTCTGGATCTTAATAACCAACCAGGGCTTATGGTATAATAAAGTTGGTTCCACTTTTATTTCTTGTACCTTTTTGAATCAATAAAAAGTGTAGAAGTGATGAAGAACGTTAAAACAACCTGAAACACATCATGAATTTTCACCATACCTTGCCTGTTAGTTTTTTAAGCCTTGTATGCTCAGTACAGTTAGTGCATGAAATTGGTCTTTAAACAGAGAAGGCCTGCCTTTGCAAAGCACTGAGTTAGGATAGCTGCTCTGTTCCAGCTTGGCTTTTCCTGTACTTGAAGACAGCTGGATGATGATGCACCATAGTGTCAGCCAAACTTAAAAGGACTTCTGCAAACTGTGGGGTTCGACACACTTAGGAATAATACTTGCTTTGGACGTCAGTCATGATACATGTGTCTTGTGACATCTCTGATTACCAGTTCTCCCTCTAGGTCTATGTAAAAAATACTATAGAATGTAACTAAATAAAAACCTGCCACTATAAAAACATTCATACCATCAAACTACTAAACATTTTCTTATAGTTGTTACCAATAACACCTAATTAGTTATAAAAAAAATTGAACTGGCTTATTGAACTCCTGCATCTAGTCTAATTCTTTATTCTCACATTTGCTATGCTGGCCAATATGTAACCTTCTCCTTACTTTTAAAATTGATTTGTGGAGTTGCAAAATGAATTTAACAAAACCAAAATATAGGGAAAATAGTATCCCCTACATGAACTGAAGCAGTATTAACAAGGACTGTTTATGGTAGATATTTTTAAATAGGTGTCACTTTGGGTTAAATTTTTTAAAATTAATTTTCTTCCAGAAATTAGTAAGGAGTTGGTAATAAAGAGTAAGATTTCAGACCAGTTTCAATAATATCTCTGGTTGCAAAAGACAAATAGCAGTCAGTGTTCTAGGGTCTATTCAGTAAGTACCTAAACTTGCATATTATTCTTACAGATAATTCTGGTTTTTGGCATTTTGGTAACTATGGATCAGTGTTCCTTAACAACAAATGTTCTGAGTAGAGATAAAGAAAAGGAGTTTCTCAGCTAGTCACTTTAGAGGCGGTTTGTAAGTTAATTAGATGAGAGGGCAGTTTAATAACTTCATAGAAATGAATCAAAGGGATTTTCTGTAAAACAGTAGCTGATAAGTCTGCATCACTACTAGCTCAATTCCCTTTTAGGCAAATATCAACATATTGCTTTCTATATAATTATCACAAGAGGTGATAATAAAAGAGGTGACAGCAGTAAATACAGTGACAAGTTATAGTAGCTCTGTTTTTATAAGGCTAAATTTATCCCCTTTCATTTTTTTAAATCCATCTCTCTAGCATTACATGCAAGGTAGATCTCATTAGCTTGTGAAATTGCTGCAGATAACAAAATAAAGAGCAAAACTACCAGTCTGTACATTTAATTGAAAATGAAAGAGTTACATAAAGAGTTTGATCACTAAGTTCATTCATACTAAAAGGCAGGTGTTGATGTCACTGAGACAGGGCAGAGGCAATGATCAAGGGCTACTTTTCATCTTAATCAAATCCTGTCTCTATAGTATGGATTAGAGTCCTTTTGTTTTGTTTTGTTTTGTTTTGTTTTGCTTCATTTTTTCCCCAAAATGTGAACTTCTAAGTGAGAAGGTTCACAGATTTCTAAATGAGAACTTCAGATCTCTTATTACATTGGAGATGAAGTAATGGAAATAGATTTTATTCTCTTTGGGCCTCATCTTCAGGGTTTTCAGGGTTGTGTTACTCCTGAGAGATGTTTGCTACTGAACTGAATAGTTTGCAGAAGAATTAATGCTTGACAGAGCTTTTGTCATCTTGCAGAACTCAGTTTTCCAGGTTGTCTCAGTACAAGCTAGAATGAGTTCCTTCTAGCTTCTGTTTGGTAGACTCTTGCATTAGAGCTGCGCAAAACATAAACCCTCAGTTTTTCACCATGCCTAGCAGTGCAGGCTGGAGGAGCCACATGCAGTTTGGAGTAAAAAAGCACCCAAGTGTTAAAACTTCACCCAGGTTCTTTATGAATCCCACACAAGACAAAAGTAATTCAAGGAAGCTGTGTATGCATATAAAGGAATCATTTGATATTAATCCTTAAACATGGTTTCCACTACCCAAATCCTGCTTGCTTAGACTTCAGAAAGGATGAATCAGGATTTGTGCTGTATTGACGTTTTCTGCATTTTTAAAATATTAGTGTATTTAGAATTTCTCTTTTTATGTTACTTGGTTTAAAAAAGAATTTTGCAAGAGAACTTTTATGTTAAATTACTCATATCTCTAGTTCATTCTGCTAAGATTCTGCAAAAGACTTTTGTATGTATTTGGATGACAGTATATAAGAATATACTATGTCATTTTTTTAATAACTAGCAGAAAATTCATTTTCTGATTGCAATCATATTATACATATAAAAATATTTTACTTTCATTATCCTCCTTTCAGATGCACGAAGTAAATTGCAATTACGTTTTTGAAAAAACGCTTTTCACATATTTTGCAGTAGTGCCCTTTAATATCTATATCAATATAAATATTGTTTTATTTTTATTAGACTTCATAAATATATTGACGTATCTGTAACACTAAACATTAAGCTTCCAATGCAAGAGTTTGTACATAGTCCATATCCAAATGTCACCATTATTTCATTTAAAAGATCCCAGCATGTCTACCTCATGATCCTTATAAACTCTGTAGTACTCAAATACGTCAATACTTTTTCTTGCTACATTCATTAAAATTAAGCACCCTTACCCTACCCCATCTGTAAACATCAAGTCAATTGGCAGCTAGCACATTTCCCAGTCAGCAAGCAGTATTGTGAATTTTATCTTCTCTTGCAGAAATCAATTCGTCTTCGTTGCAGCAGATGAAATTTCTTGTAACACCTCTGCAGGTAACAATCATTGATACTTCTTGATGCATCCATCCAGGTCTCAATATCCTTTTTCACATGCTGCATTTAATCGTAAGAGAAAACCTAGGAAAGTCCATAGTATAAATCTTTGGAGCAGTTTAATTAATTTGTAGCTTGAGCCTATAGGTTCTGCCATATAAAAGACATTAGGTTATTTTGCTGGCTTTGGTGTTTTGTTTCCAGTTTAAGTATCATATGGCCTAGAAAAGTAAGGATATGTTAAACCTTCTAATAAATACTTACTGTGCAGTAAAATCAAGATTGTGACTTTAAAAAAGCCAAGACAAGCAGAACTCATGAAAAGAGTAAAGGTTTAGATGTACGTAGGACATTGTAAGTGCTATGGATTTAACCATTTTCTTTTCAACTCTTTGGGGGCAAATATTGCCCACAAGGGTACTGCAGACCCTAAAGCACTCACAGAGTCTATCCTATGGATAAGATAGTGGGAGAGGGGGTCTGTGTCTTCAGAGGATCGCTCTCTAGTAAGTAAAAAGCCTTAGCTGCTTTGCTAGTATACTATCATGTCATAAGCCATGGGTACAGAAGAATGAACAATGTTTTTAAATGGTAATGGTAATTTATAAATATTTTGAATATGTCAAGGAATTTTCTCTCTTTTAAGCAATAGAGTTTGAATAATCTTAGTCTTAATTCAGGTGAGGATGGTATTATGTCACTACATAAGAAATCAAAAGCCAAAATAAATAGTAACAGTGCCAGGACATTTTCGGCCAGTAATATTATGCAAAAAAAAATCTACTGAGTTCATAAAATCTGCTTGTATTGAAGGATGAAAGGATATATAGTGTGATACAGAATGTTGGTATTAAGACTCGTTTATTTATAGAGTTTTACATTAGCAGAAATAAATGAAAGATGAAGAGTTTGCTGTTTATGCCATAGTGACCTACATAGAAACAAATAAATATTTATTTATGAAAAAGAAGATCATAGCTAAAGCCAAAATATGCTAAAATTTTAATAATCTGTATGCTAGCCATAGCATTTTTGGTGGTAATCTGAAAAGTTCTTTTGTAAGAAAACCTGTTGTAACGTGGATTTTTCAAAGTCCTAAAACATTAAGAGAATACATTTTGAGAAGTCAGCGTTTGACACTTGCTTGATTTCAATAGACTTGGATTTTGGCTTTCTTTATTTCACTTGTGCTTCCTGCTCAGCTCCAGATTAGAGTGAGCTGTAGTAGGGAGGCTACTAATTTACAAATCTAGATCTTGCTAAGTAAGAATAAGAATAATTATTTCAGCAATTTTTTAACTTGGAATTCTTGAGATAGACATGCAGTCTTTAATGTTTTTCTTGTCTTGAAAACAGTTTCCTGTTCTGCAGAGTGAACCCTTCTAATAATTGTTTCTCTAATAAAAGACATTTTTTCCCCTCAGTTCAGGCACAATTTAAGTGTCTGAGACTATATTATACTTGGCTTGTATATCACTACTTTGGAATTCCAGTCAAAAATACAGTGCTCTTGTTTATCTGTAAATTCAGTTAACTTTACAGAGAAGGAAATAGATTTCTGTGTATGTTTATTGAAACTTTTCAGTTTACCGGTTGATTACCTCTGTTGAATCGATTCAGCAATAGGGTATTTTTGTTAGGTATGTTTTTGACTGTATGATAAACATATCCACCATAGGTGACTGTGGGTGCCTGTTTTTGTAATACGGACCGAAGGAGAAAGCTAATGAAAGCCTGCATCTTCTCTTTCTTATATACTTCAATTTTAGTCATAGAATTTAAAGGATTTTTAGCTTTATAAAAAAAATAATTCTCTGGCACATATTTCTGTGGTACAAGTTACCAGAGTTGCATTTGGTCTTTAAAATCTGCAAATTGACTTTCAACTAATTTATTATCTGATGTTTTGTGTTTTAATACATGGAGCATATATAGAGATACATAAACTTTTAGAACCAAAGCTAACCTTCCTGTGGTTTTTCAGATGCGTGCAAAACACCTACAGTACAATCTTATAGTGCTTTTTTTTAGTGCTTCTAAACTGAATTACAGTCATCCAACTGTGTTTGTAAAATTGTTATCAAGTGAAGATACTGATAATATGGTCAATGTTTGAAATGTGAGTATATGTATGTTTGTATTGTTTCCTTGTAAAGAATGTGTGTGTTTGGAGATTTCAAATAATGATATAACAAGTACATTTTTGATTGGAACTTTATCATTAAATGCGGATGGAAGGTCTTGGGTGATTCTGCTGGTAACATTCACTCCTCTCTTCCTAATACTTTACAATTCCTGCCCGAGGATACTTAGCCCTCAGCCACCTGGCATCTTTTCTGATTTTTTAATAGTGATCTTGACTAAATAAATGTGTTAATGAATGGATAGTGTGTCCATATGCACATTTCTATTTGTGTATCTGTTCTGGCATGCACATTATATAAAGAAAACCTATTCAAGTATCTGACAGAGGGATCCTTCCATGGGAAATTTAAAAACATTTCACTCTCGATTGCATCCAGCGCATTCTGAGGCTAAAAATAATTACCCTTCAGAAGAGAAGTTCTGTGCTTCTGGGACAGATCTCTGGCAGGCATGATTAAAGAGTTTGCAGCAGACCTGAACTAGGACAGAGGTAGGGAAACTCTGAAATGTCTTATCAGTTTGATGATGGAAATTTAACAAGGATTTCTGAAGACTTTGCTCTAGCAAATCTCTGAAAATGGGTACATTAGGGGAGAACTAATCCTGAGGTTCCTGGCTGATGGGGTCAATGGGCATCTTGCCCTATCAAGCTCCTAATAAATCAGAATGAGGCCCAGAATAAACCCATGGTTTATTTGCATGTTGGTTACAGAACATTGTTCATTTTGATTCTTTAGCATTTTTAATGAATTTTTTAAATCAGTGCTCAATATATTTTTTCTTCCAGGTTTCATTAGATCAAAATTCATAGTTTGTACAGAAAAAAATATCTTTTTGTGTCTTTTCCAAGTGCATTCTAGGATATGAGTGCATATTGCATTTTATGTTTTTTGTCTAAATATGGGGCTGGAACATTATTCTATATTTATATAACTCTTTCTTCCTCTAATTTTTAACTCTTATCCAACTTTCATTTAGAGACAAAAAAAAACAGTGCAGTTGCACGCCTGGTATTATTTTTCTCCCAAGTGTATATGCAGTTTAAGATTTTGTAATAACAGAGACAGACATAAGTGTATATATAAATCTGAATTTGGAATGAAGTATGGTAGAAGTGGATATATAAAATTTGTCCAGTTGTGACTGTATTTATTTACATATTTGAACAGAATCATCCCCAGGAGGTGGGCTTGTGTGTCTGTGTGTGTGTATATGTGTGCGCGTGCAAAAGAAATGCATTCTAAAGCTTTAGAAGTTTTCAGTCCCAGATTAAGTTATTGACCTCCATTTGGAGAAAGAAACAGACTCTAAAACAGATTAAACATTCTGAAAGGTTTAATTTTACAACTCTATGAAAGATGTCTCATAAAAGCAGACAGCTTAAAGATGCAAACATAGGAGTTTGTACTATTGAAATACTTTGAACAGAATATTGGCAATTTTTAACAAATGCAATTGCTCAAATCATTGCAAAGTTGCTGTATACCATCATTAACCTGTCAACACTAACACTACCATAAATTTAATTCATGAAACAATAGTAAATATGGAGATATTTAAACAAAAATTAGTATTTCACGAAGTGCCTGGAATGGTTAGGGTGCCAGTCGTGGCATACCTCTGCTACAGTACAGAAATAATCGTAGCTGGTCAAAATTTTGCCATACGTGCTTGCATACATCTCATTGACTTATTCATGTGTCTGGTAGGAGATATTGGTCAGATTATATTCTTTCAAAGGAATTTCCGAGAAGCATGTAGAAACTGTACATTCTTCCAAACTGCTTTGGATGAATGCAGTTTCAGAGATATTTCCTTCAGCCTTTTTGAGTTACTGTGTGAAGACATATGCTGAGTTGTGAGAGGTTCTTCCCTTTTAGTATTGCTGCCTGTGGGTTTGACTTCATTTGATGAAGCAATTTGACTGGGAAAATAATAATTTTCTACGAGATGCTTTTATAATTTTTTATGCTCTTTCACTGATCAGCTAAAAAATGAAGATAAAAGAGCATCTGTAAGGACTTTGCTAGTATTTATTTAAGGCTGTATTGCTTCTCCCTGTGAAGAATAGCAGATACTGAAGTTTTTGCTCTGGAAAGACTAGGAAATGTTGTGCTAATACACATTATTAAACTTCCTCTATAAATTCAAGTGTCCTTTATGTTGGCAGTTTAAACTTGCGTTTACTGCTGCTGTAAATAGTTGCTTATATGGAATTCCATTTGTTACAGCTTTTACTGCTCTTGGTAGTTGTGTGGTAAAGATGTTCAGCTATTGGATCAGTTGATAAAAATCAGTAAACACTTTGATTATCCTCTGTTCTTTTTTCGTGCAGTTTGATTAATTCCCTTTTCTCACCCAGTGAAAACACTGGCAGCCCTTGCTGGAGTCTTTGTCATTATCTCTTTGACAGCTTGCCTTCCCGGTGCTTACAGTTCTAGGTCAGTTCGCATGGCTAGTCAAATGTGACAACATGACAAGATTAAGTAAAGCTGAGGTTCTGTGATTTGTAAATGGAGGATTTGCAATGTGAAGCGCCTTTGATAACAGAAATAGTGAATAATCTGTGTTTGGCCTTAACAAGTGCGCATAAGCATGTGTGCGTCTTCTGTACTCTTTTTTTAAATGAAGTAACCAGAATTCTTTTCTTTGTTAGACTGAAAGTAATAGACATTAAAGGTGGTTTGTGTGTGTGCATGTATGTATGATTGTATACATGTACATCAAATAAACAAGGATTCCATTTTAATATCTTGAGATGATCACATTACATTTGAAATATTAAACAGAAAAATAAAATTATTCTGCCTGTGACAGAACTTTACACATAAGCACAAAAGACTGCTTTAAAGTTTAAGAAATCAAGTACTCAGTGTATTTATTATTGGTCTAGGTAAGAATTTATTCAAGGTTTATTGCACCAAAATATAACAGCAGTAGTAATAGGAAAAGCCGTTAGTGATCAAATAAATACTTGGTTTTCTTTGTAGTATGGTTGGTTTTGCGTGTCGCCTGATGGCAGGACTCTGTTTCCCCAGTGGCTTTTATTTATGAAGTTTATGAAGTCTAACTTTCTTGGATAGACCTTATACAGAAAGGTATTGTTGATAGCATAGAGTTCTGTTATATTTTTAACTAGAGATCAAGTGAAATCTACACACTTGTGTTAATCCAGACAGCGAGACTGAAGCTTGAGAGAAAGCTTTCAAGCTGAGGTCTGTCGCTGGAATTAGAAGTTATTCAACATCAGCTGAGGGGAAAGTCACCTGTGCTGCTGTTTATTGCACTTCTATATTTCTGCAAATTAACCAATATCAATCATAATTATTTAAATGTTAAACAAGGTGGCAGCTGAACTTTGGATGGCTGTAAGCATCTAACAAACTTCAAAAGAAGCTACAGGTTGGCATAGAGGAATAAAAATTAAAATCAAATCTGAGCATCACTGACTAAAATTTCTGCAAAACATGCCCACCAATTAGCAAGAAAATTAACTGACCAAATTCAGATGTGACCTAAATAAGTAAACAGGTAAGAATTTGAAATTCAGCTCTGCACATAGAAAATTCTGAATAGGTTTCTCAAGTTTCTTCTTGCTCCAGCCTGCAGGAAAAATTAAAAGACTGTTTTCAATATTTCAACAGTGATGTATTTTTGAAGATCTCTTCATGGAAATCTTTTATTATCGCCCTATCCCTATGGTAGGCTGTGGTCAAGTTCCTTCATCTCTGTGAAAACCTAGGAATGTCAATGCTATCATATTAGGAGATCTCTGAAGACTTTCAAGGTCTACAGGAGGAGTTTTGCACTGCAGTATGCCTTGAGGTTTCCTTGTTTCGTTGTGCTGTCTCTACTACATCTCCCTCATTTTTTCTCTGCTCCACATCACAAATCTGTAAAACATTATAGAGGAAAATGATATGCAACAAAATACTTCATGGCCCTGCCTTGTAGAATTATCTTTCTGTTTGATATTGTGCATTTAAAACTTTGCATAGAGGATTTTAGCATTCTTAAATTTTACAAAGAGAAATGACTAGAAACTGTTATTATCAGCAGATTTCAATAGTTTTCCTTGTTCTAAGTAAAAATTAGTATAGATGTCTTCCCTCATTGCCTTCTGAGATATATAGAGAATCTTGTTGCTTATTCAGGTGACTGAAATGCCTAAAGTTACATGGTACTGATTTCCAAAATTAAGTAAATTGATTGGTTGCACACGCTTTGAGTGCCAGAAGCAGATACCATCCTAATGTAATTAAGAATTTTAAGTTAAAGGGCTGCTGCAGAGTTTTAACTTCTTGAGTTTAAAATGCTGCGCAGCAATGTGGGGTGTAACTGGTGTGTGTATGAAGGAGCTCTGCTGCACAGGTCATCTGTCTTGGGATCATCATAGTTAAGTGACCAAAAGAGAGAGCAAGATGGCATCATTTATCTGGATAAGGCCAGGTAACCCTTGCTTCCTTTTTGGCGAATAGTTTACAGCTACATTTACAGATGTTACCATGGCTACACTGATTTTTTTTTCCTCAGTTATTTCCCAGTAAGATGTTAGCCCAGCTACTTCAGAACCAGTGCAGTATGGTAACAAAATGCTAGCAAACATATTTTTTTTCCCCTGTTATGTCCTGAATACTTGGTGCAGATATACTGGAAAATAGCAGAACTTACCTTGTTCTAATTAGTGATGCATCAAAATTGTTCATCAGATGTTTTCTTAGACAAGAATTTGTGAGTGCACATATTGGTTTTGATACATTGATTTAACATTCTGTAAAATACACAGATAATCACATTGACTATTAATTTATTCAAAGTACTTTGCCATTTGCATGTCCTAAATTTTAGTAAATTGTTTACCTAGAATGATTATTTCCAGTGTAAGTTATCACAAAGCACTTAAATGCCACTAATTTTAATGAGAAATAAGCATGCTGGCATAATAGCGAATAAATGAACCAATGACTATGTGACTGAACTAGCTTACTGATTTTCAGTGTGACAATATAGTTTAAATCCTTCTTGCTATTTTCAGCATGGAAATCAGAACCTATTCTGCTAACCTTCTGAGCTTCTAAATTTGGTGTCATGCAAGGGCGTGTTTAAAAATTAGCATTTAAAAAGAAACCCACTTGCTTTAAGTTTAAGCTGACACTGTTCCTTTCCTCTGTGGAAATGAAATTTATTAATCATAATAAAACCATCATATTCTGAAGGTAGAGGTCACCCTGAGGAGAAAAAAAAAAGTCTATTCATCACAGAGGAATTTCAATGCATTTTTTCTCCCCACATAATATCCAAGCATGTATTCTCTCCCCTTTGGAAATATATTCTTCCATGTTTGTGCTTACGTATGTCAAGTGTATTTAGGAGGGTGCAAGAATGAGAATTTTGCAATTAAATTTATATACTCCATTTTCTTTTACAGATGATTTGGAAGAATCTTTTTTTACATTTTATTTTATTTTATGTTTACGTTGCACATATTTGTTCAAGTGGAATTTCAATATCCTGTAAAAGAAAAGGAATAAGTATTTCTTATTTTAACAAGAACATAAGCATTGCTAATTCTGAAATACCCTTTTTATGTTAATATCACTCTACAAACTTCAGCATTATCATAATAGAAATGTAAAACATTCTTTTTTGGGAGCCAGGATTGACTTAGGTAACAGTCTTCACATTAGGATTACTTCACAACTCCTTTGTTTTAAGGAATAAACATGGTTTACACAGTAAGATGAAAAAAATAGTGTAGAGCACTGACAATAAGTTATGACTGTTTTGGCAAAAGAGTAATATGAATGTACTCAAAAGTAAATACCAGGTTGAAACAGTCATTTTTCTTTTCTTTTGAAATTGCTTAATGTGTTTGTTTATCTGTATTTTCCTCTTAGTTGTCCAGATTTCTGTAAAATATTGATGTAATCCTATTAGCAACATGTTTTATTACGTCAGTGTTGTAAACTTGCTAGTTACTTCAGTAGCTGCGATAAATATACTGATGGTTTAACAAAGCCTAAGCACTATGTATTCGTATTTGCTCCTTCCTTACAAGTGGCCCTTGCATTTAGGCCACTCAATGCCCCACCATGGGTGACTTTTGGTCTTGTGGGGCGCTGTGCCATAGTCAAAGATGGTACAGGAATGGGATGCAGTATGGAGTCAAAATGCAGGAATTGGATCAGAGCAGTGAGGGAACAAAAAGCTCACAGGGTAAACTCCAGTGTAGCTAATGGTTTACACTAGACCAAAAGCAATGTAATTCTTACAGATATAAATTTACTGTCTTTTCTTAGTACTGCAGTAATACCAGTTAATCCGACAAAAAGAAAAAAAAAAAGAAAAAGAAAATGTACCGATTTCCATTGCTTTAAAAATAGTAGTCATGACATTAAAGCTTGTGTAGTAGTAGTACCTGCAATTCCTCCTCCATGTCACCAGGGATATGGGTGAAATTTCTAGTGCTGGAAACAAGTCTAGCTTTAAATTAGTGGTTTTCCCTTTCTAGATGTTTTCTTACTGTTTAAGTGAGATTTGGCTGGAGAGAATTAAAATTACAGTGATGTTTAAAATGGATTCTCAAACTTTAAAAACAGGCATACAGAGGAAAATAAGGTGTCTTCTTCACTTCAATATAGATGAACGAGACATATGAGATTCTGTTATGGCTACTAGCAAAGCTAAGTATTTTAAATCTCTAAATATTATAATATTTCAATTGTAATAGGGATGGTTACCAAGACTGAGGTTTATGGAATTTCTTCCAACCAAAGAAACTCCAGAGTATGTGGTCAGTGTCAAACCTGCTCAAAGAACTCTTATGCCCCCTTTCCAACTCAAAGGATTTCCAAGTGTTATCTACCCAACACCAGCTGATGTGAGCCACTCGGAACTGCCTGGTTTCTTTGTTGTTAACTGCCTTGGATAATTTCCAAAAATAGGTATTCACAGATACCAAGTATTTCAATGGAATTTATATATAAATTTAATCCTTCACTTATCAATATATTGGATGCAAAGAGGAACTAATATGTTTATACAAGTCTACACGTATTTTCCGGAGTTTAAGACTATGTCTTAAAGAAAGTGATTGTCCAACACTCTGAGTTCCCTGGAGATTCACATATATCTTTAACAGCTATGAGGACTTCTCTGCCCACATCTAAAGTAAACATAGCTGTGGGGTAAGATATAGAGCCCACATTCAGGAACCTTTGGTACTTTCTTAGCTCTAATAGATTAACTAATTTTAAATGTATTATCCTTTAATAGAAAGTAGAACTTGCTGAGTAAATAAGACAGTATGACTGAAGACATTCAGCTACTATGGTTGAATGTAGTGAAACATCCAGATTTTACAGTAGAATACTTTATAAGAACATAGGGACACTTCACATTTGCTCAAAATGCCAGACTCTGTTGCTGGAAAAAAATGGCTTATTCACAATACCTAATATCAACCCATGTACTCTTTGAAGTTTGTACTTGCTGAACTTTTTTCTACTATTTTTTCATCAAATGAGTGGTTGTATATCCATGGAAAAGAAAAAGCTAATAACTTCTGAAAATCTGAGATGCTAGGCTTGGTTAGAGAGTAAGAGACATGTAAAGTCTCTGCCTTTTCAGTGCTGAACTCTTTTGCCTTTAGATAGACCAGTTGTCCCAGGAGGTGGTTTACTGGGATTTCCACATGCAATGAATCCTCATACTGTTGCAAATGTTGGCTCAGTGAAACAGAGCCAACATTTCATCTTATCTATGGTAAATTCTGCTGCTCCCTTGAACATATCCCTGGGTAGGTAGAAATGTCTAGTTCAGATAATTTGGACGTCTTCTCTACCTCACATCCAGGACCCACAGTAGTGGGTGGTGGAGGATTGCACATGCCATGGAAACACTCCTTTCTTGGTTTTCCCTCAGCCGATTATCTAGGAATTGGCTAAGCAGATTCCACTTGTGGAGGAGCAAATACATGGTAATAAAATAGGACAGCTGTCCTCTTTTCAAAAAAAGTAAGTTTGTATCTGAAAAATAAAGCAGTTACACAGTATGAGACCAGTCTGGAGTTACTGTTCACATAAGGCTAAAAAGTAATGTTGTATTTTTTAAGAGATGTCGAGTTTTAATAAAACTTAACTTGTTTACTACATTAGCCGTTGTATGCAAGACACTACTATAATTTCAGGATTGTTTTTGTTGTTATATATGAGAGCTGAGACCAAATGGAAGTTATTTGATTACAGAAAAATGTTAGACACGTTCAGTGACACCTGTGTCTGGTTGACATGTCAGCCTCACTAGTGGTAGCTGC
>NW_010207261.1:26359-37142 GCF_000695765.1 Mesitornis unicolor
AATGGGGTTTGGCTGAAATATTAATTAATGAAGCAAAAAGGGGCCCCACTGCACCAACTATCATATATCAGCTGTCTTAAATTATTCACTGTTTGTTCAAAGCCAAAGGTTATGTTCTTATTAGGGGTGCTTTTCTCGACACTTGTACATAAAAATCGGATTAAAAGCTGTCCGAAGGCACCCTTTTAAAGCATTCCACCAGGCAGTATTCAGCTATTTAACCATAACTAGTTATTTAGGCAAAAACTGCTAGTTAGACCATTAACAAGCATTCTTTTTATATTTCTTCCAGTAAAATAAATTATTGATATCATTGCTGACTTTTATATTATGGGAGGGAAAAAAACAATAATAAAAAGGTGATAAAAGCACTGTTTCTATTTTTTTCTTTTTTTTTTTCCAAAAAAGAAAGTAATAAAAAATTAAATTCTTTGTACCAGTAAAAAAAAAAAAATGTATAAAATTTACATCCGTGCAGTGGAGTTGTTAAGTTCTAGAAATACACAGCCTATGATGCTTTAGATTTAGCCTAGTAGACCAACTGTTAGAGACAGACGTATCATTTTTATGGAATTATATGATAATCATATTCAGATTTATATAAGCATTTTACAAGTATTGCAATCATTGAGTAGAGATAATCATGGTATTTTCATCAGCTTGGTACTTTTTGAAACATGACTGTGTCGTGTAAACAATCTGCAATTTTTCAAGGCATGACAACTTGCCTCTGTTTAATTTTCAAACCAAGGCCATTTTGCTAAGTATTGGGCCCACAACAGCTTTTCAACTGGGACAAAAGAGGGACCTCCTTCTGGCGGGGCACTGCCTGGAGAAGGCTGTGGGTCTGGCCTCGTGCAGGTGTCATCAAGCAGATGCCCGGGGGCAGTTTCAAGCATCGTTGAAAAATTGCAGTTTGTCTGTGCATATGTTTGGACTCTTTCCACGTTGTCCTGTTTACAAGTTAACCTAAGTTGGGGTGTTTGTCACGGGTCTTCTTGTTTTTGTATTTAAATAAATAAAGCAGAAAACTGTCTCGCTACAGTTTTGCTGCAGATAGTTATATCCTCATGTGTAATGTGCATGCCTACTGGCAAGCACCTTAGTAAATTATCAACTCACCGCTGTGAACCTGCCAACTTGCTATAACAACTCTGCTTTAAAAAAAGTGTTTGTGATCAGGTTTTCTCTTTGTCATCGTATGTGCATGCAGTATGATCAGTTGAACAATAACCATCAATAAAGTTTCACAAGATTTGAAAACAAAGTTTCTGTAGCATTTATATCTAAGGATGAAAAATAAATTATCTTTAAAATTGAGACAGAGAGAGGAAGAGACTGTATTAATCAATGAAAAATGGGGCAGTAACATATATTTATACTGGTGAGCGAATGAACTGAAATTTATTAAAAGTTCAATCCTCACATTTATTATATAAGCTATATGAAAAAGCCTTCTATTTAAGAAACAAAAAAGAATTTAAACACCACAATAGAAGCAACTTGAAAAAAATGTTTACCAAATGTTAGACTTCCAATTCAAAGTGTAGATGATAAATCTTTTTTGGAGTTGCACACACAAAATGTCTAATGTGGGGAATTACAGTATTTATTTGCAATTTTAATTTTCATGAGATGGCTTTACAACTCCCACTTTCCAAATGATTATATGGCATTTCAGTCTATTAAAATAATCTTGAAAGGTTGAGGGTGCAGCCCATATTAGGAAATATTTTGTTTATAAAGCTCCTAAAGTACTCCTAGTAGTAATTTTAAAATGTATGTCTGAAATAGTTATGTAAAAAAGCATTTGAAATTTTTTTACAATATATATTGGGAATGTTTTCACTTATATAAATAAGTACTGATAATATGACTTATGAAAAAAAATATTACTACCATATGTGGAATATAGTAACTTCTAACAGATTTAAAAAAACACCCTACAAACCCAGAAAATGTGTATATCTGTCTTTAGAAATTAGTGTTTATATCACAACCGTGATTTGTGAATAAAGAAAAATGGTTTGTAATATCAAAATAAAAGCTTAGTCTGAAAAGGTAAAAATACACTGGTGTTCAAAGTCATTTTGCTTTTCTTTTCTGCTGTGTTGGTCGAAGAGCTGCCCGCAGTTGCACCACCCAGTCGGTACATAACACACTCACACACACCTCTGCTACAGACATGCTTCACAGCTTTTTTTCTGGCTGGAGAGGCGGTGTTTGGAGCCCGAGGAGGTCAGTGCCTGCTCCTGCCCGGCCCTCCTGCCCATGGGCACGTGTGTGTGGGAGGGGGACAGCAGCCTCACCAGTGGGCCCCAGCTTGGCTGCTGCTGTTTTGCAGTCAGAGGCCGGAGCGGTGAGACTCAGCATGGGACTGGGGTGAAGGTTTGCTTCCTGTTTCATCTAGTATCATTTTTCAGGTAACACCATATGGTACGTGAGGAAGAATTGGGGTTTGTTCATAGGAAGAAAACAAAGACATCTTCCAAACTGACTGCATTTAAACAGGACATTTCATTTAAGATGATCACAAAAATACCACTGAATGGTATCTAACCTCTCAGATGAAATGTGACTGCAGCTGCTCAGCCGAGCACTGCTCAGGGAGCACTGGCACGGGAGGGCTGGTTACCAGTAAGCGTGTGCCCACGGCTCCCAGCTGGGCCCTGTACCGCTCCTCACCAGTGCGGGCTGGGCATTAGCCTTCTGTTCAGCTGTCTATTTCATGAACAGCTTCTCTGTCAGTGCACCTGCCAGGACAGGGGAGGAAGGAAGGTTCCTTCTTGTCATTCCCAGGTATGTCATCCAAACCACAGGAAAGACAACTACATGCTTCTAAGTCTAGACTTACCCATCAGTCCAACAGGTCACAATGAGGCTGGTGAGTTTAATGTGCCATCAATCATGTTATGTGTGTGCCAGCAGAATTATGGGACACTTCTACCTGGGTTCCTGTTATTGTAATCGAGCAGAGGAAGAGAAGCTGTAAAGATAAGGGATTAAATATTGCATGTTTTGCAGTTTAGAAGCAAGCTTTACTCTAAAATTATGCTTGGATTCTTCTGGGAAGGTAAAGAGAGGAAACCCTGATGTGTGCCAGGAATGGTGGGGAGGTATTAGGTTATGCCCAAGTATACTCTCCTCAGCACCATGCATGAGGGATACATTGACAGTGTTTCCTTCAGTGACTGGGTGAAATGACAAAGGTAGTAATGCTGAGTAAGATTTGGCTTTAAAAAATGTGAGAAGCATGTGAATAAACATGAGTGGGGGACATACACAGAACCTGAGACACCATGAAATTTTCACGTGGTTGAATTAATCTACATGTTGTCTGGTATCATTATTTATGATTTAATGCAACAGTACTTCCTTTCTTGGCCAAGTAGCCAATACATGCTAAATTAATAAAATCTTTGTATTTATTAAATGATTGGACAGAGATTAAGCAAAGCATCATTTTTAATCAAAAGGAAAAAAAAAAGAAAAGTCAGTAAGCTTTTTAGGGTATTTTCCCCAAATATTTAAAATTCTAATACAGCTTTAATTGTAGCGTATTGTACAGCAAAGATTAAATTGAATCTTTTTAGGACATCTTAGAATTCTCCCTGTATACCATGTCCTGTATGACTCTATCCTTGATAATTTTTAAGGGCATCCAGGTTGTTTATTAGCTTCAGATTTGGGTAAAATATTAAGCTCTTAAAATAGAGTTTAATTTTCTTTAACTTTCGGAGAACTTTGGTTTGAATTGCTGTTGTGCCATATTACTGTTTTTACCTCAAGTGAATTTTTTGCACATTTCAGATGTTCCTGTTGCCACATTTTTTCAGTTTCACAGTACAGTTGCATGAGTAAAAAGGCTGTGGAAAAGATTTCGTCCCTAAAGTAGAGCTGAAAAAAAAAAGAAGGAAAAAATAAAAGCAAAAAAAGCAACCTTATTTCAGTGGGAAGAGAAGATTTGAGTGGGAGGTGAGATCAGAAGGGAGACAATGATTTTCAGAGGTCTTTGAAGAATTCATGAAAGTGTCATCAAAAAGAGTTGTCTTGTCAGTATTATAAAAGTTTATCATAATGCTTCATTTATTCCTAAAGGGCGTATGCTTCACCTCTCACTACAACGTGAGCTTTATGCTACATTTTTCTAGGCTAGAACTCAAGTCCTTACACCATGTAATTTGATTGATACAGCAGTGGAGATATTTGGTTTTTGTCTGAAAGGGAAATTGTTCTCTGGCAGCTTTTATGCTTCTCCAGCACTCACCTAGTCCTCTGCATACCAATAATTGTCTTGCAGCACTTCATGAGGAACAGAATGGCCACAGACTAGGGTCAGAAAAGATCTAGTTAGTGCATGCCACTGTATCATCAACCTGAATCTTTTCTTTTAATGAGATAAGATTGAGATTCGCATGGGGAGGAAAAATATTGAAAGTACTTCTATATCCAAGAGCTGGTCCTTATTTTCTTAGAAAAGAAAGATTTTTATTTCATCCTGGTGACTAGATGAACATTTCGTCACTCACTTTAGTTGGCTAGGATGCAACTCTAGCTATGCAACAAAGCAATGGACCATGCGGATTACCCACTCATGAAGAGCAGATACGTTGGATTATATTCAACCTGGAAACATCAGTGTCATTTTAGGTGTCCAGTCAGGCAGAATTCAGGGCCAGGAGCTCTTGTACAGCTGTAGTTTAGCTCTCTATAGTAGGTACTGTCAAGCTTTTCAGATTCCTGTCTAATGTCCTACGAGGATGCTCGAGGTAGGTGATCTTGGTTTATGTGGATATCAGTACCCAGGTAGGTAGGGATACTAAGAATGAGTTGTGGGAGGAAGGGGAGGTGGAGGTGATTGTCATGATCCCTGAAGCCATGTGCAAAGCACTCACAAATATATGCGGGAGATAGTATTATAATCTTCTCTTGGCTCAACTTAATAGAGGAATGATTTTCCTGTATGTAGCTGCCCTGTGTATATTGTGTCAAGTTGTTCTCAGTTCTTCTTTTAAAGACCCTCCATTTTACCTAAATAATTAGTCATTGAGAAACACTTCTTTGATAGTGTTGGCTGGGCCTCTGCCCTGGATTCCAGTCCTTGTTCCACAACAGTCAGAGGGCAATCACGTTGCCATGACCCCTTTGCTTGCTTCACAGGGATTGGGTGACAGTGACATGGCCTTTCACCTTCCCATGAGACAGGTTGGCTTGCTGTGGGCTCCTGATTCCAAACGAGATCACAGCTGAAAATCCAAACTGGAAAAAAATCTCACTGTGTTTAATGCACTGCACAGCACTCCAGTCTGCTGCTTAGCACTGCTTGTGACTTAGTTTAGTTTGTTTTCTGTTGGCTTTGATTTATCCACACATCGCCTGGGCAGCCGGTGTGCCCAACCAATTTAATGATTTCACTGTTTAGCAAAAGGCCTGTAAGTCAGGAGTTCAGTACACAGGAAACTTGTTAAATAAAACATAAGTGAATGCAGAAATAATCATTTAGTGGACATTATGAAAGGACAGTAATCCAAACAGTTCAGTCCAATAGATGATGTATAACATCTAAACAAATATGACAACTAATTAAGATTAGATTCTGCATTTTGGATGCCAGGCCTTACAAAAATGAACAGTTAGGTTATGTTGGGGGAAAAAAGCTGTATTTTGCAAATGTCAGGCAGACAGCTCAGTAAGCAGAAAAGCTCAGTTATCCAATTAAAATAAATGTGCAGTGTTCTCAATATAAAGAGCTAAAGCATCCTTATGTTGAGGAGTTAAGATCCTGAAATATAAGTGGAGCAAAAAGTGCTCTCTATAAAGATTAATGTAATCTATCAAGATTAACATTTTGCATGCTGGCAAAGGCATATAGTAATGTGTTTCAGTTCCTGAAATTGGAAACATTAGACTAAGATCAGTACCAATTTAAACCCCAGGTAACCCCAAACACTGAATTGAATTCATTATTTACAACCACGATAGGCTAATAAACTTGCCTTAATGGCTTCTATGGGAAATAGATACCTACGGTAGGTGCTGTCCTATTTCCCATAATCCTCTCTGATATATCATCTGAAATGTAGTAACAAGTTGCATAAATGTAATTTAGGGAAAAGTCTTCCACTAAAAGTAATTCCTGATTTATTCAGGAGTTTGATTCCTGGCCTAAGAAAGATTAAGGATGTTTTTGATCGTGGCTGTGCACATGGGTGTCACGAGAGAGGCCATAGTTTCAAGGCCATCAGTGGGGGACACAGATTAACCTCATCTTTCTGGTGTTGCTTTCTGATAAGAGGACGCTATTGCATAGCAATGGAAAGTGAGTAGTGGGAAAGGATCACAATAACAATTAAACTAGAAACTGAGTTGCACTTGCATTGTAGGAAGGAGTTGTCCATTGTCTAGCTCTCCACGATAACTGCCAGCAGAGGAGATCTTTGTTTTAAGCCAAGATTTAATGCTGCACTTTGGAGTAAGTATCCAAATGTTTCTAAGGTTGGAAACTTATAACCACACACAAATTTTCTAAAAGGATATAAATTCAAAGCATTTGCAACAGAATTAACATTAAGTATATGGATTTTCTGGTGGTTTATAAAGCAGAAAGCAGAAAATTATTACTAGGAGGGAGGTTTTAGAGGCTTTACCAGGGGTATTAAAATGGAATTCAGGGTTGTGAGGTGCCTGATTTATAAAAGCGTTCTGTCAAACGTTGAAATGAGAGGTGAGAATCTCAGCTCTGCAGTGCTTGAGAAAGCATGGAAGATCATGGCTCTAACACTCCCGCCTCTGATTTTGCCACCCACAGAATTGCCACCTTTCTTGTGAAGTGAGCAGTTGCACTTGCAACTCTGAGTGCCTCTGCTATCATACCCTTTATTCTTCTAGAAGCTCTGTTTCACATCTTCTTGGACACAACTTTTGATGTTCACTCAGAAGGGCAATGATCAAATGTCCTATTATTTGAGAAGAGTGATGTCATGGGGATACATACATTGTTAATTTACAGAGTCAGCTGATAAACTCTGTAACTGAGGCTTCATCCCAGGCTTGAAAGGTCTGGAACCCCATTGCTCCACAGTCAAAAGGCAAATAAAGGGATTTCTTCAGGAAAAAAAAAAAGGCAAGCAAGACGGGAAAAGATAGTTTTATCTGGGAAGCTGAGAAGCATGTTTTATTGGCAATTCTCATAGGCTGAAAGTGGAGAAATATGCACGTTGCTAAAGTGGTAAATTCTTCTGTACAGATGAGAAATTCCTGTGAGATATCTCTAGATTCTGATATATGTCTTTCTTTTTATTTTTTTAAACATAACCCACTGTTAGGACATGCTAGAAAAATCTGACATTGTTTTCCCCTGTATTCAGTCAACTTTATTCCCCAATATCTGTTTTCTATGATAAGAATAACTAGATCCCTAGGTACAAAAGGATGTAATTTTGCACTGAGATTGAAAGGCAGGTATGATCACCACAGCATGCTGTACCAGTCACCCATTCTGAATCCAGTCTGAAATCTCCTACCTCTGGAAAATGAGAAGTGGCAACATGAATATGATAAGCAGAGCAACATGGCCTACTTTTTGATAATCTTCTTTTATACCTTTATTCTCAGTGGCTTTGAGGGGAAGTCAATAGAGGAATCTTTTTGCCCAGTGCCAAAATAATAGAAATACATGTGAATTTATGCTCTCATCCAGTTGTCCATCTCTTTGTCATTTAGTCTGTCTTATCCTGGCGCTGCTATGTAGGATTTTGCACCTGTGTGAAGCCTATCATAGAAAATAGAAATTGGAACACCCTGAGATGCAAATCACCGGTAAAATGAATTATTATAAGACAATTGGAGATTTTTGAAAGTGAAAATCAAGCGTCTTACTGTTACTGAAGGTCAGAAAGAATTAGGTACCACCAGATGCTGTGGTTCTCATTGATATGCCAAACCTAGTGGGAGACCTTCAGAATATTATCGTCATGTGAAAAACTACAGACAGACAGGATTATTTGGAACTCCCAAATGCTGGTAGATTTATTTTAATGTAAATTTTCTGGTGTTTCCAATTTTATGGTTTGGGTTTTGTTGTCAGTTTGTTGCTTTTGTTGTTGTTGTTGTTGTTTTAACAAAGCCCACTCAGAGTTTTAAGGGACTGAAGTCACCTAAAGAGGTATGGTCTGTCTTTGGAAGATGTATTTTACCGTGAGACTTCTGCACTTTTTCCCAAATTTGGAAGTTCTCCCTTCTAATTCAGTTTCTAAACTTAAACTTCATTTTGTTGATGATTAAAAGAGACAATGTGGTGTGGGTAATTTTTTTTTTCAATTAGGATGAAAGAGAAATTGAGACCTTAACCTGCTATTACCAGATCATTTCCTAATATTTTCATTATATGAAGACTTGTTAGAGTGCTAGAATATTTATACATAGAATTATTGTATTCACTTATCTGTGATGATTTAAGAATCTGTCTAATATTTTCCAGTGCAACAGCCACTGTCTGAGTTAATGGAAGCAGCTGGCAATAAATAAGTTTTTTTTTTAATTTTCTAGACCTTATGCATTGCTTCTTTTTATTATTTTCGAAAAAACAACCATTGCATTGCACATAATAGTAATTGTATTTTACACCACGCAAAAATTGCCAGTTGTTTTTAGACTGTGTAGTTTCTCAACCCTTTTAGAATCAGAAAGGACTTCCATTTTATCAACTAGATTTAGTAGGTTACTACTAATTTTGTCTCATGCAGTAACAAAACTCTAACACTAAGCCTTACTGTAGCTTTTTCCGTTAATATTTATTGCCTCCATATCAGTGTTGTAAAAGAAAGCACACATACTAACCTTGCTGATTTTACTCCCAAACTAACTTTCCTGTGGTCTTCCTCTTCAGTGGCCAAGAAGCTGTATTGCAAAAGGTAGATGGTATACCCTGCTGTCAGCCAAATCTGTGTCCTGCTGTTAGCAAATCTGGATTACTTTCTTCCTATTTTTTGCCAGAATTGCATTTAAAGTTTAAAAAAAAATAATAAAAAAAAAGAAAAAGGGAAAGAATAAAGATAGAAAATGTGTTGGTAGTTATGCAGCTATGTGGAGGGGAATTAACAATGAGTTAAAGGCAGGCATGCCACTGAGCGAGCAGATCCTAAGAATTTAAACTAAGTTTAAGGCTACTAAAGAGAAAAGTTATAAGGTCTCTGGTGCTTGTGATCATTCTGCAGAAAACCACAGCACATTAAAAGAGAAGCTTTTCAATTATCTTTTGTATAAGCACAAGCATACAACAACCACAATAGTGTATTATAATCAGAGAACAGCCAGAGCATAGCCAGAGCATATAAGCATCTAGGGTGACCTGTTTTCTGTAAATTTGGGAACAGATGTCTAAAAGCAAATTGTTACATTTTTCAAAATGAGAGGTAAAACTTTTTTTACTAGGGAGATAAAATTTCAGGATTTTAGAATAAGCCAACTAAAAAGCTGTTTTGGGACTACTATGTATGTTTTTCATGTGCCACAGGCTAGCTATATTTTGATCCTTGCCTGTCATATTTCATTGACATAAGGAGACACAGAAATAGCACTGTGTAGTTTCATTGTTGGGAAAAAAAGAGTTTTGAAGTCCCTGAGGGGGTTTACTTTAGGGTTGAAAATACCAAGGCAGGAGAATGCACAGCTGTCCTCCTCCCCCTCCTGTGCACCCAACAGGAGGGAAGTTTGAGCTTTTCTGGCAGATGAGGTTTGGGAAGCTGCAGATTAGTATTAATTAAACCCACCTCAGAACTGCTCCAGCCTTCCCCTGGGTTAAATTGAGCACCTGCACTGGAAGAGAGCTGAGATGGAGTCTGATGGATCGTTACTTAAGGAGAACAGTAATGTATTAAAGAGCTAACACAATCGAATAATAAACACATAATGTAAAACACACAACTGTGGCCATCTCAGGATTATTAAGACATCACCCCAGGCTGTCTGCCCTGTCCTGCAATGATGCTGTTGATGAGTGACAGCCACTTGCTTAGCAATGCAGCGGCTGCACACCTGGAGGGGATCTGAGGTTTAAGTACAGTCTGATACCTTTGTGGTGTCTGGATGTAGGGACACAACTGCTGTAGCATGGAGGAGAGTCATGGCAGTTCTTTGCCGACTGTCCTGGTAAATTCATAAACCATAGTGCACTCCGATGGGATTAAAGCTATTCCTCTCCTGTCACGGGTGCCAGTTTTCTGTGGAATGCGGGACAGAGGGTGACTCTCTCTTTTCCCATATTTCTGCTTATGGCAATTCTCTTTCAGCCTCCAAAGACAAATTTTATCTTGAAGAAAAAACAGAATTAAAGCTTTTATTTATTGGGAGGAATATATGACTGTAGTCAGAGGATATAGAGAGACAACTAGGAAAGCCAGGGCTTCCTTGGTTTGAAACCTTGCAAGGAAGGTCAAGGACAACAGAAAGGGCTTAGAATCATAGAATCGTAAAATGATAGAATGTACTAGGTTGGAAGGGAACTTTAACTATCATCTGGTCCAAACCTCCTGCAGTGAGCACAGGCATTGTTACTAGATCAGATTGCTCAGAGCCCCATCAAGCCTGACCTTGAATATCTCGAGGGATGAGGCCTTCACCACCCCTCTGGGCAACCTCTGCCAGTGATCTACCACCCTCATTTTGAAGAACTTTTTCCTAATATCCAACCTAAATCTATCCTTTTCTAGTTTAAAACCATTACCCCTCATCCCATTGCTACATGATTTTGTAAACAGCTCTTCCCCAGATTTCTTGCAGGCAC
>NW_010207262.1:0-231 GCF_000695765.1 Mesitornis unicolor
CAATATTATCTATATATTATCTATATTATCTATATTGTATATATATAGTATTATATAAGCTATAAATGTGTAATATATGAGTACAATACCTGATGTTTCAGCCCTGCCGTGGGATTACAGATGCCGATGGGTGGTATTGCTGCTGCTCACAGCGTGGCAGACTGACAGTGGCATCGGTTCGGTGCCTGTTTGGCGCTCGATCTCCGACGCGCTGACCAAAGGGACGGCCCT
>NW_010207262.1:286-3286 GCF_000695765.1 Mesitornis unicolor
CCCTCTCACTACCAGGTCCTGTGGGACGACAACTGCTTCACGGCGGACGAGCTGCAGCTGCTGACGTACCAGCTGTGTCACACCTACGTGCGCTGCACCCGCTCCGTCTCCATCCCGGCGCCTGCCTACTACGCCCGGCTGGTGGCCTTCAGGGCCCGCTACCACCTGGTGGACAAGGATCACGACAGGTAAGGAGCTGCTCCTCCTCCTCTCGGTGGCCACACGACGGATTCAAAGTCCGTGCCGCGTGGCCCGGTTTGTTCACCGTTCTCCGTGTGTTTTCGCAGCGCTGAAGGCAGCCATGTGTCGGGACAGAGCAACGGCCGCGATCCTCAGGCCCTGGCAAAGGCCGTGCAGATCCACCACGACACCCAGCACACCATGTATTTTGCTTGAGAGCATCTGGGAAGGTGAGGCCAACCCACCGACCCCGCGCAGTCCTGAACCGGTCTGGGTGGCTGCTGCCACAGCCGGGGCCCCGGGCGGTTTCACGCTGCCGCTACCAGCAGCTCTGAACAGTCGCACTGAACCCGTACTCCACAGCAACGTCTGCTGCACCAACACGATTGAGCCATTCGTTTCGTTCTTTTCTGTACTAGAGATTCATAGACTGTCTTTTCTGATGCATTGGACTGAATTTTTACCTCAAAGCGCAAAAGGCCGACCATCCTGAAGTTTTTCAAAGGACTTGGCACGCAAGGTTTCTATCGAGTATTTTGCTAGCTGGCGTTGTTAAGTTCTCCTCCCATCCCATCCGTTTGTCGTGACGAGCGATTTCCCTCCCCGTCTCCATGCACTGCTTCGTGAGTACGCGCATTACGGCGAGGTGTTTCCCTCCGGTTCAACGTAATCCTTCTCTCGTGTGGGGCCATAGATTTTTTAATGGAGATTTTAGACTTCACTACTGTAAATGCCTTTTAACGAACATGACTTTCACAGGTATTGCAGGTTTTTTTTGGTCGGTTTTACTAATTCTCTTTTTAATCTCTGCAGACTTCGGCTGCAAAGCAATTGCACTATCCTGCGAGTTCAGAGAGGTGGTTCCTGTCCTGTGAATGTGTAACATAACCAGACAGCGATGCCTGTCAGTCGGTTTTAATTGTAACGGTTACAAATAATACTGCCGTGGTATCGTAACAAGTACTGAACCATCACTTCCCCCTTCTAAAAACGATAAAAAAAAAAAAACAACAAAAAAAAATTAGCTTTTAGGTATTTTGCAAACTTTTACAGAAGTGCCCACTTGATGCTGCTGTGTGGTTTGATAAATCGAAGCGATTTTAAAACTTTTTTCTCATAGGAGGTTTAACTTTGGCAATAAATATTTGGTTTTTTTTTTTAAGCCCCCCCCGACAGCGTAATTTTCTAGCTGAGGATCGTGCATGAGTTTACCCCACGTTCTCGTGTCGTTTTTTCTGAACACGCAGTTTGGCAGTTTCCGAAACGAATTGGAAAAGACGCACTTCCATCCTTTTTTTAAGGGTTGTTTTTACCTGTTTTCTATTCGCTGTTGGTGTCCTGTCTACGGCATTTTTCTAAGCTTGGAAACCGGGTGTTGGGTGGAGGAAAGGCTCGTGGTGTGGACCTGGACCAGCATTTGAACCCTTTTTGCCCTGGCAATCCGGGCTGCGCACACAACCGCGGTCAGCGGCACCGTCTGCCCATGGAAATCTCCTTTCCGAGTCTGTCCCAGCCTGGAAATTAAGGGTTTTTTTTAAATCAGCTTGGCTTTTTTCAGCTGCAGTGCGTAATAGGAAGAGGGGCTTGGTTTGCAGCACACGGAGACGCGGCTCCTCCTGGTGTAAACCTGAATTAGCGCAATTCGAAGTTCACTCCCAAAGGGAGCAGAGCTGCTCCGGGGAGGGGAACGGGGGATACCCCACGGGGGTCGCTGCTGTTTTCGGCGGTCCCGCAGCATAGGAATCTCAGCAATATGAGATGCTGTTTCCTTCAGTCTTTAAGCTTGTAAATAAGTGGACGTTTACATTTCCAAATGCTGTTGCTTTCAGCTGTACCGGCGTACGCTGAGCTTCGTCTCCAGCCAGCTCGAGTGGTACGTCTCATTAAGTTCAAACCTTTTCCATTTCTGTTGAAAACGGGACTGAAGCGAACCCCTGGCACATACCAGGAACAGGTTTAGATTGGAAAATAGAATGATTCTTATCAGTTGTTTTAATTTTTCTGTTCAAGAATACCTCACTTGTGTAATAAAATCAGGACATGTGGGTGGGAGGCTGACCGCTGCTTCAGCTGGATGGCTGCTTGTCTCAGTACTCGTTCAGGGAGAACACAAAAAAAACCCCTTTTAGGAATGAACTCTGAGTGACCCAACACAGGCGGAGAAACTTCGGCACCTTGAAACGAACCCGAGCGCCCTTTTTCGGCTCTTTGGAGTTTGTGCACTAGGCAAGAACGTCACCGCTTGAGTCGAGGGTGCATAAGAAATAGGGAATTTTCTCACCAGTTGTCCAGTGCCAAACACTCCTGGTTTGGACTGGGTGAAGTGAGCGCCTCTCCTCCGTTTGCCTGTGGCTGGGCTGGGTATTGAACCCCAGACTCTGCGGATTTTTACACCCGGGCTTGCCCTGAGCTCCACTGGGTGTTAAACCCCCGCTGAGGGTGCGGCGCTGCCCCTTTGGGTGAAAAGCGCTGGAGTTTGGGGCCATTGCGTGGTGGGGACGGCGAGAGCCGAATTTCGGCAGCGCTGTCCCACGCGGTCCAAGTCCAAGGCTGGAGGTTGGGCTTTTGGGGATCTGTTGGAGCCCCCTGGGACTGACTGAATCGTGCTGCATGTGTCAATCAATGGGAAGATGTGCATTCTGTAGCTGTAGCTCTTAGGGTGTTTTGTTTCGGTTTGGGGTTCTTTTCCTTTTTCGGTTTGTTTTTTTATAACTAAAGCCTGTCGGCCACTGTTTTAGCTCTGTGGTGTGGAAGATTTTTAAATGTAGCAAAGTTTCAAGAGTTGGGGCAGGGGGTGGTTGACGTGAAAAAATAATAATT
>NW_010207263.1:0-308 GCF_000695765.1 Mesitornis unicolor
GGTGCTGGGGGTGGGTGGTGACACTGGGGATGTGGGGTGGCACCAGGGATGGGTGGTGATAATAGGGACAGGTGGCACTGGGGACAGGGGGTGGCATTAGGGACAAGTGGTGGTGCTGGGGACAGGTGACACCGGGTACAGGTGACACAAGGGACAGGTGACACCAGGGACAAGCAGTGGCACTGGGGACTTGCAGTGGTGTCAGGGATGGGTGGTGGCACTGGGGGACAGGGGGTGACACCAGGGACAGGGGGTGGCACTGACAAGAGAGGGACAGGAGGAAGAGGTACCCGTGTGTGGCCCCATGT
>NW_010207264.1:0-225 GCF_000695765.1 Mesitornis unicolor
CAGCCCCGCACCCCCTGGTGTCACCCTGTGTCCCCACCCCCCTTGTCCCCACGCTGCGTCCATCTGTCCTCGCTCTCCATCTGTCCCACAGCCCCAGCCTGAGGGAGGAGGAAGGAGGAAGGGGTCCCAGCAATGGCAGAGCCTTTGTGTGTCCCCCAACTCCATGGTGCTGCCTGGTGGCTTTGGATGGGTGACACATAGCCACCTCATCTTCCTTGTCGTCAC